>NW_026535097.1:0-67579 GCF_026225885.1 Hylaeus anthracinus
AATTTTATATTAAAAGGAAATAATTGTAATTAAACAAAAAAAAAAAAAGAACTAAACGTACATACGCATGCCAGTGTTCCCGAAGAGGGTACATTCTGCATTGTTTATGCAAGATATCTGTTTATGTAACAGTCGTAAAATGAAATGCATACCCAATCGAATTAATTTCACTATAAACATCCAATTTTATAGAGCTTCATAACTTTCGATACAAGAAATCCGGAGAAATAACTTTTCACCGCGACTGCAGAATTAACCGTTTGAGTTCCAGGGGGTATTGAAAAGACACTACCGAAGAATCCCAAACAGCGCAACCGCGCTTTCGTTAAATAAGTACTGGGTTTTCTCCACGTAAAATCTCAACAGCGCGATCGGGCTGCTTCAAACTGAAATAAAATAATTTAAAAAGAAAAAGAATGATTTCGATTATTAAACGTGAAAGATGACAAAAAGCAAAAATCTTAAAGACCCTCCTGGAAAACACTTGATAGTAAATAATACAAAACTAAGGAATAATCACGATGATAAATCTGTATTCAAAGTAAAAACTTCAACTTCTAACGAGCAGTTGCCATAATGTCGATTGAAACGAGTATCGACCATTAGATTAGAGAAACTGGACGACAGTGCTTCGATTGTCCCCCCCCCCCCCTTCTCAGAAGAATAATGATCGTTCATTAATCGGTCCTCGTAAAATAACATTTTGTACGGTAATTGCAGATGATATAACTTCTCGTATAAGCAAACCCGAGCGGATAAATAATAGTATCTTCTGATGGAGTCCACTGAATACCGCCCTTTGTATTTAGATCCAGCGAGAAGGGAGGTCTGCTTATATGGTAAAAACTGATTTTTATAATTGTTATAGTTGACTGGACGTGCTTGACTCGGTTGAGTCTGTGCAGCGTGGCCATAAATAAATCTAACGAATGAGAATCGCGCACAGCTCGAGGAATGCATAATTGGTTCAACAGTGATGTATTATTGGTGACTCTGTCGCATAAAACAGATTTTATATGATGGAATCTATATTCAAAGTAAAAATATAAACTCCTAGCGAGCTGTTCCCATAATGGAAATGAGTATCGAAGCTCGGAACAATGTAGGAAGGTGAACGCCAACCATAAATAACCGTAAATTTGAACTTTTATGTCAAAAGACAGCCAAGACAACAAACGAATAAATTTTACAGATGTATCGTGCGAAAATTTAGTTTAAAATAATGCCTTTGTCTAATCGATCAGCTACCTTCTTTTCGCAGAGTTCAGCATAAATTTTGATAGATGATTTCAAACACCTCGCATAATTAACACGTACAACACGAGTAGCAGTAAGATGATTAATGAGCGCCAAGGTACAATTAGCGGCAATTTGATCATCGGACGCGTTTCGAAGTCGTCGAAAAAGTTTCGTTTCTAGTTCGAAATGGTAAATACAATAAAATATGATTCGAAAACGTTTGATTATTTGTTTTTTTTTTTATGGTTCAAACATTATGATACCGTTATAAAATCGCTACGAAAACAGCGAGAAAACTAAATGCGTACACACGGATTGGAGATATCGTTGGTAAGTGGCAGCTTTCACTTATATGTATATAAATTACACAACTAGTTAATGGTTCATTCGAAAACACTTGTTTAACGAAATCATAATAAGCTTTGCCGCACAGGATCTGTAATTAAATCTCGTGATTCTTTCCTGTAAAGACAGCCACGCACAACTTGTTACGTTCACGTGTTGTAAAGGTAGGACTAATCGGAAAAATTAATAAAGTATTTTCCAAATGGGGTTACAGAATCTTGGTTTTTAAAAACAAAATACTAATTTATTTACTACTGCATTTGTCGTTCGTCATTATGATCTCAAAACATTTCGAATAACTCTTACATCGTACATACGTGACGAAAAAGAGATTCCTGCGAATTCATTGGGGATAAAATAAATAACTACGTAAAAAAGAAAGGAAGATGAGATTTCGTCCGCAGCGTGGAGGGTGGGTTTTGTAGGTGAAACAGAGGGGTGACTAGAAATCGGAGCAAGCAACAGGTTGGCTGTCCCGGTTTTGAACGTGTACATACATATACATTACATGTATATTCACCAACAAGCAGGTGCACCGCATATAATAAACATGCATATTAACCCTTTGCCTTACGATTTAATGTCTGATAGCGCGTTTCACAAACAATAGCAAGGTCGGTCACACATCGGGATATTCACGTTTCAGCATTAAGTAGGAGTAAATGATTTCGTATTTTTTTTTGTTTTAAATGAATGGTATTTCAAATTCCCCTGGTAATTAAATGAATATTTAAATTTATACAACTTTTTATATATTTGTGCTAACTAAACTCACGAAATGCAGAAATATTCAAATTATTACGACTGTTTCGTTCATTGATTATAAACTTGTAAAATGTACGAAATGTACTTTCTACATTCTAACGATTTTCGCGTCTGATCTGTTATAAATTTATGAAATGCATGAAATTCTAAATTGGTAAAACTTGTGTACGCAATTCTTTCGCAACTGTTTATGTTTATTCCCTCGAGACATATAATTGGAAACTGGAAACAACAATAATTGAAATTATAACTGCAATTACAGGTTTCATGTCAAATCATTTAACCAGTTTCAAAGATCAATTCTAGAGACACATGGGCAGGTAGTGTTGAAAAATATATGAAACGACATTTAACATTTAATACCGCGATGTTTGTACCGAGTGTATGTCACGCACAGAACGAGTATGTCGCTCTATATATCGATGACTTACATCGCACATGTCACGCGTTCATTTCTCGTTTCTCAGAAAAACAGGTTTAAGGATACTTTGAGTTTGAATAATACATCATTGGATAGTACGTTTAAACACGTACAATAAACAAAAATATTTGTTATAACTAGTCTGCGGATTTTATGCATTAAGTACAATAATATAGAAAATATACATATATTATACGTAATGTAAAAATTGTAACATTATTGACGATCATTTTTTGGCTATTCCTTCTTATTAATTTTATATACCGTTAGATAATTTATATTATAAAGGGAATTACTTAACCATCTATTTAAGAAATTTAGTTAAAAGGTACCTAATCATCTCTCTCTCTCTCTATATATATATATTCAATACTTCAAAGATGAAATACAGAAACGTTGGATCACTCACCGGACTGCGACTGCGGCAAGTGGGTCGTGGTTCCAGTATGAGGGTGCAACGAGGGTAATTTTCTGGAGGTAGGAATACTGATGACACCACCGAGGCCAGAGTGTACACCGTTGCTGCCATGATTACTAATAGGCGAGTCCCCGCTGCTACTGTCGTAGCTACCCTCGAGACTTCTAGCCGGCTGAGGGACCGCGGAAAGTCGACCAGCTTCGAACCCGAATGGCGGTGGATCCACCTGCTAGGAAAAGATCAATTACGATCGCTGGTCGCCGGAATTAAGGAGCACAGTTGAAATTATCGCGGCTGCAAGGCGCACAGGAAACACACGGGCGGCAATTTGCCTTGCATTACACGCAGCCCTAACCCGGTGTTAAGAGCATGAGATAAACAAAATAATCATAGCCTGGCGAGATTCTTTTCAAGTAATTACGGTATGTACAGTTTCGTATCAACGACGCACTCGTTAATGGAACGATTTATTTCTAGGTAGCACGCATTTCTTGTACGGTACGTGACTCAATTCACGCCAGGAGAATTTATGGCGTGTACGAGGAGATAAAATTCAGTCGCAAAATGTATCGACGTTATATACACCGAAAATTATTGCTAGAAAATTTGTTGTTGCTAAGTTCTATTTTATCTCATAGAGAAACTGCGGGATCATTTACGTAGAAAAGGTAGGAGAAAATATTGAATATCTGATAATCGCTTACGACGAAATATTACAAAATGAATAATATTACTTTGGATACAGTGAAGAAATTAATAGCTAGGATGTCAAGATCGGCGAATAAAGTTTCAAGAGCACACGGCAGGTACAGAATTCAATTATTTTTTATTCAGTTCAGGTGTTCAGTTCTCTTCCTTTTAATTACTCTCTGTTTGTCCACAAAAATATTCGATACACGTTTAATCGAAAATAAGACGAATAAATAACGAGTTATTTCATGTGGCAGTTCTTATCGACTCACCCTCCATGAGAAATCCAAAAGTGTCTACCCGAGAGTGGTTATCGCGCGAAGGTGTCCCGCAGCCGCGAGACATAAGAAAATAAAAAGCACCCCTAAGGAACAAGGAAGGACTAACCTCTTCCGCCGCCCTGACTTTCACCTCGTCCTGCGCCAGGGCTCTCCTCATCGCGGTTTGCCTCGCCATCACTCGTTGTCTTTCCGCGGTGAGATGACACTTCTCGCACTTGCAGTAACGATGTTTACAGTACCTTTTGTGACCCTTGAGGGGAATTTTTAATCCGTGGTTGCGGCATCGCGCGCAATTCGGCGGTGTGCGCGGGCTCTGTGTCGTACTCGAGGACGAGGACGCGTTCGTTTTCACCTGGGTGGAAAGGACCTCGTCCCCGTTTTCCATGCTTTACTATCGGTGGTTTGCGAGCACGGTTCAAATATACTTCGCCAGCGATCGATCGTTCCAAGCCGAACGATTCTTCTCTCAGCGCACTCCTCACAGCGCACGAGCGGCCCCGTTCGAGGGCCTTTTCATCGTCGAGAGAAATTTCAAGAAAGTGCTTGGGTAGACAGGTCCTCGATAGGTTGTCCTTTATCCTTCCAGCATGTGCTTGTCGAAGAAAAATGCGTCACGTGTCTTCTCACAATACACAGGACCGATACTCGGCATCGTTCCGCCCTTCGGGTTCGAAATCCGCTTTCTGAAACAGAAGAACGAACGTGTAAACTCGCGGAGATTTCGTTATGCGAGCGTATTTATCTTTGCTTCGAGATACGAAGGGTTTTGAATATCGAGGTCTAATCGCTTGAGAAATATCTCTGAGCGTCTATTTTTTCGTCACCGTGTACGAACATAAACGATTGTAATTAGCGCTGAAACCAGACAACTTTGAAAATAACTTCGAAATCAAATTTGACCGTTTTCAAACTTTCAAATACGGTCCTCCCTTGATGTTCTCGTATTAAATACAAGTTCTTCATTTATTTAGAATTGCGCAAAAAATAATATTAATGTATCATGTTTACAATAAGCGATAAATACTACAATTTTTGGATTTTCCGCCGAATTTACGCAAGTGGAGCTCTACCGTTTGATCAATGGAATTTCATTCGCTTCGTAAAATTCATTGAGCATACCGCTGCCGTCGGATCGCATTTCAGTCCACGCCAGAGCTGTTCTATTATCGACCTGTGGGTCCACATCCGGTTCTGGTCTTATCTAAACTGAAATTTAAACTGCAAAACAAACCGATAAATAACGTCGATAAACACGTTCCAACGAAATCAGATACATTATTCATACAATTATGTTATCTACTCAAACGACAGCTTCTCGGTAAAGTATTCAAATTGTAACAGCTCCGGCTACGTTGGATAGTCAATACAAATTCTCGTTACTTTTGAATACACAATATTTCTTCCTACCCCGAAGTTCGGTTCTCTTGAAGTGATTAATTGCTTGGAGCAGTTTATGTGGGAGAAAACTAACGAGAACACTTGAAAACAATTTCAATTAGCAGTTCTAGTTTAGTAGTTCCATTTCTTATTCTCAATCACTCAAAATAACAATTTCGAGTGAACCCTTTCGTTCAACGTGATGAACGTTGATGGAAGTCAACCCTTTCTACTTTCTTCTTCTAAAAATCCTTATCAAACCGTTGTGTATAATACTCTACTTTCGCTGGAATTTAATGAAACTATGATTATTAAGTCAAATCAGCTTTACGCAAATATTACATTCCACGCACTATTATACAGGATGTTATAAAAAATGTGGGACCTTTCCAAGGTCAAATCTTAATTCTTAACTAAATCTGAATCCGACGCTTAGTTAGGTAGACAATTTCGGTTGATGCTTTTATGTTTACGACCGCTACAAGATTTTCATTTCTTCATCGAGGAATATTCAATTCCGATTAATATTCTAATTCTTGTTCAAGCAGTAACGACGAAAGAGTTCTTTATCTTTTATTCGTCTCGTGAAATTTGAATCTAGATAAGAGAATCCTACCCATCCGTGGTTCGGGAGATGAACGAAAAGATATAGAAAAGGAACAAAGTGAAACGGGCCATTATGTGAAACCTGTTGGCAACTGGTAACCGGTTAATGGAAACGGGAGACAGTGATTTCAAACAATTCGGTAGGAAATTAAATTAGTGCTAATGCAACCCGTCTAAACAAAGTATTACTAACTTGGAATAAACCGCGGCGAGGCTCAGTGAAATCTGCGGTTTCAATCTGAGATCATCTGGATATTAAGTGCAGCCTTTAAAACCCTTCAACCCTCGATGCGAAAGCAGATAAACGAGTAACCTCGGATCGCAGGCCAGCTCTGCTCTTCTATACACGTATTATGTTACAGTAAGTGCTTAAACTCTGCTAAACGTATACAGTACACACTCGCTGGAGGACTATAGTAAAAGTGCATTAATTGATCAAGAATTTCAATAAAATTACATTCGAAAATTAGCACGTTCAAGCAAGAAATTAAGTAGTTTACATAGCACATTATCGTATAGATAACTTCTACACGAAAAAATGTCCAAACGGTACATTTGATTCAAACTATTTGTAAATTAATATCTCTCAAACCAAAAGTGGAATAATCCACAAAGAACAATATCTTTGAACTTTATTTCCATCAGTGGCCTAAGCACCATCGACACTTGGGTAATAATCGACCAGTATCACCGACGATTTCGCTTTTTTTAGATCGCCACACTATACTTGCTGATTATCCCCCCATTTCGTATTAAATATAGATAACTCAGCGGCTGGTGATTGCATGACGCTCAATGATATGCTATGGGGCGCCACTTCTTGGTGCAAGTTGGGTTAAATGTATGTACTCCGAAACAAATTAAAATTACAGGTAATCAATACCAGGTAATCAATACGTTGTTTAGAGCACTGCGCGATTTGACAAAGGATGGTCGGGATACTTTATCAAGATAAAAATATAAACTAACGAAAAAGGTAAATCTGTTCAAATTAATAGTATACTAAGAATTATGCTATAAGTGTCCTTATTATTGCTATTTGAAGTTTGAAATACAATAAGTATTTTTTATTGATTTTAATTGATACTAGAGGATAGTCAATTTCAGAAGACAATCTACTATTGATTTACTAACAAATTGAATGAAAAATATTACTTATTAGATGAAAAAGAATTCTTTTTTTTTTTTTTCTTAACTAAAAGCCTTCGACATGTATGAAAGGTGATGGCGTAACTGATTACTACACAATAATAAAATTTTATGAATAACTAAAGTAGTTATAAGTACGTGCACTGGCCTAAAAGAAACTCGTTTATACGTATCAATCACATATCGTTTAAAGTAAAAAAAAAAAAAAAAAAAATATAGATAGATCTGAATTTAACGAGCATTTTTTACGCTCTCCTTGCGCGCTGCATGAATATACATAAAATATTTAGCAACTGATCTGGTCGCACGAATCCGTCACGTAATGCATAAAAATCAATTTAAACGACAAAAACCGTGTCGTATAATATAGAGTAAAAAACGCATCCACTTCATGACTTAAGGCCCTTTCGAACCTGATTTATATGGAAATTATTATTTGCTTGATTTAATGTTACAAAGTTTACTGGCGCAGATACCACAAAACATAAACAAATATTTATGTCGATCACTTTTAATTTTACAAAAAAAAAAAAAGAAAAAAAAACAAAGTCCTGAAGCCCCTTTCAGAAAACTCTTAATTTCGCTCGATTGAAAATGCAAAGGCGAAACTGTAATTTGAAAATCTGATCTAAAATTTTCTTCCAAAAGGTCAAAATGACACACGGAAAAAGATTGATACGTTCAAGATTTCTCGCATAAATTGCAGAATAAATAGAAATTAGTGTCTCGAAGGAATCTATGCAAGTACTTGCAACATTCAAGAGAAAATAGTAATTCATTTAACGCAATAATAAATTGTTAGAAATATTATACTATGTTCGTGGATTTTTCCGAGCAATCCTCCATTATGCTGATTTAATCATTTCAATTCTTGCAAACCAGGAATAGAGATTTACATTCTCAGTACTCGGTGAAATTTTTTTCTAGACTCTGACCTCTCGCATGTGAATAATATTCATTCAAACCATTTCAAATCACTATCACTCGTGGAATCGCGTTTAAAATAAGCTGTGCGCGCTGCACAAAGTAACAAAACTCATGCTAGTCACGGATTGCATGATGTATGGATCGATAACTACACTTGCATCTCGTATTCGTAAAAGTTACATTCGAGTTATACAATTTCTTCGCTTTGGAGACGTATGCATTACCCTTTACAAACGTTTAAAATCATTACACATATAACAATTTCAATTGGCAGAATGTCATTCCATTAATTATTTCGGTCGTCGAAAATTTTGTTAACGATTTTCATGTGCGCCTTTTTTATTATATCCTCCTGTTAATTTACAATTGGATACAATTAGCACGTCGATATTTTCTTATTGGATCATATCTGCGCGTAACATTGTTTCCATAATGTTAGTTCGTCGGTGATGATTAGACTGCGGATTTTTATGCATTTATAGGAAATGTGAATGTGCAAGTACCTACAAAATGCAAACGATATGCAAGAACATAAAAAAGATTGAAAGTAAACTTCATGTTATAATATTTGTCGAATAAAGCAAATTTCTATTTAGGTTCAATTTTTGTAGGCACGTTCGCCAAGATTTTATTTTGCATAAAAATCCGCAGTCTAGTGATGATAATGTAAGATATGCTATATTACATCGCAATCTCATTTTGAATGATCTCTGCGACCGAACATTGATGCTAAAGCCGTTTATATATAATATTTTCTCAGTATTCGCATGCATGGTATGTAAACATTCGTCGCATTTTGTGCTACACTTCTTGCCACTTCTAATACATATGTATCTATTTTTAGTTCTGACGAGATTAAAACGTACCTTTAGAAAATGAACTATGAACGTAATTAAATATGCACTTGATACTTGTTATGTAGATTCCAAAAAAAAAAAAAAAAAAGAAATTGTTCATATACTGCGAAACACTTGACATTAAATGGATATGTACCTTAAAATTTTATGTTATGTGTAGACCGCGGATATTTATGCATTCATGGCAAGTGTAAATATACAAGGATGTATACAAATGCATTAATATCAAAATGTTAGCTGAAGCGTTGATTTTAAACCTTTACTCAAATTTTAGACAGGAATAGATTTTTAGTTCTCCTTGGAAAAGCACTATATTCTATCAAGTAACGTAATCCAACCATTTGAAGATATACTACTTTTAAAATCGATACCATTAAATAAATGGTTAGTAATTACAAAACGATTTTTCAAATCAAGTCTAATACAGTAGAACGTCGATTATCAAAACCTCCGTTACCAGAATGATCTATCGTTCGTGTACTTATTTGTGCTAATGCTACCAGGTTCCGCCAATTACCTATTATGATAATAGACAAAAGCAAAAACCCTAGATGATTCAAGCATGTTAACACGAATGCTCTGCTCCTGTAGAGATCAATCAAATGCATGCATATGTCTCGTACGTTTTGAACAATGTTTCGTCCGAGCAATAAAAGAGGAACAATTTTAAAAAATGGTCAAAGAAAGAAGTGGCAATCGTTCATCCAACAGAAATTTATGCTTACTTAAACTTTTATACATTTGTCCTGCCGTGATTTCAATTATGAATGAATTTCTTTCGCGAAACGAGCATCCCCGCAGGGAGCAGCGAAAAGATGAATACATCGTATGCCTCGATACGTCATACCGCATCAAGAATCACTAAGGCGACCTCACCTAATTGCAGGCAAAGTGGCGATGCGGTCTTCTTATCGACTCTGCTCGCCCCCTATCCTTTCTTTCTGCAACATCAGACCGTATCGGCCAATTTCGAGCGAAATGCGAGTCGAAGGCCTTCCCCTGGCCGCATTTCGTTCTTTTTTTCGGCGGCAAGTCTTCACCGTGAAGATCGAACTCTTTATTGGAGATCGTGCTCTCGCCAGCAAGAAATAACGTTGCACGATCGTCGATGATCGTTCAGCAAGTTCTCATGTTTCGACGACAAGACCATGGTCAATCGATGTTCTCCTTTTGTTGCACGCTTCCAATGGCGTTGAATAAGTGGTCAGGCGACGGGGAACAAGGGGACCAAAAGGTATTCCGAATGTGCGAATAAGTCCGCGTTTGTTTCATAAAATCCGTCTCGGTCAACACCGACGTCGCCACGAAACAGATAAGCTAATCGAAGAAGGTATCTATGTAATTCAATAGATATACACCTATGTTCATAAATATCTGACGACTTCCTCAATTGAAATAAATATTTAAAAGAAATAACGAATTAATTAATAAATATCACTCATGCCTTTGTATATGTACACTTTGCATTGCCTTAGGTAATATATTTCACCAATTAATTATTTAATATCTTGGCAGTAATGATGCAAGCAATTCGATTTTCTTTTCATTAATGTATTCGCTATGTGCTCTTAAAATTTCATTTTACCAATCTTTACATTCCAGCTGTTAATTTCTTCGTAGTATCCAAGGTAATATTATTTATTTTACATATTCTCGGAAGTCTCTGATACAGATATAGTCCAAACAACATTTACTAATTAATATAATTTGTGAAATTAACGAAACGATGCGAAAAATGGGTGAAAGTATAGAAGCAATAAGTATTTACAGGAGAGTTTGTAACGTAAAGACATTAGCTTATTGCTCCGTGCGAACTACAAAACATCAAATTTTCAGTAAAGTACTTCTAAACAGTTGTCCGAATACTTATTGCTTCAACATTTCTACCGATTAATTGTTTTTCTTTCTTGTTAATTTCACAACTTACATAAATAACTATTTTTCTTTTTGTACTCTATCTATTCTAGAGACTTCCGAGAATATGTAGAATGTCATTGTTTACAAAAAATAAGTTAATAAATTACAATTTTACACAGTTCTTTTGGAAATATTGGTATGTCTGAATCATACGTTTAACTCAGAAAATCCAACTGAATATAAATTGCACCGAATCAAAAGTTTAACGAATGTATTAATTTTCATAAAGAAAATAAACTGGAAAGCCGGAATCATACAACGGTAACGTATACACGCGTAAATATAACTACCAAAATGTCAAAAGTTTACGTAGATCACTTTGGTTACAATAAAAGATTGACAAAAATTCCCCGAAACTGATTCAAACGACACCGTACCCCCCTTAAGGGTAAAACCACCAGGCGACCATTAAAGTGACAAAACTAGGCGCCAATCTGTCGCACATTATACGTGGAAATTGTATTAATAATTCCAATGATATTCAAACGTTACGTATAAAGCGTACGTGAAACTTCAGATCTCGGATATCGAATGCGGTAGTCGAAGCTACGCAAATAAACGAGTACGAACTTGATCGCCGTTCCAGGATACGACAGACGCCGAATGTTGCAAGAACAAAATGTAGAAAACGCACCGTTTTTACTTACCGTTACTGGCGTAAGACGTTCTCCCTCGTCAAGTTGTTCGATGCAATTGCAGAGTTCATTCCGACAATCAGCGAACACACGTTACCGTTAATCGGGCCATGAAACCACAATTCTCCCGAGAAAACACTCTAATACACTGTAACGCTGTTCTCCACGTACCTCGAGTCGCACAGTCTCTTCAGGGAAATTATCGCGTTACGTCTTGCGGGCGGATACACACTACTGCCACGCGACGAGTCGCAACCTCGTGGTGCATTTACGCGCGAGAAGGACCACGCGCGCGCGCGCGCGCGCGCTCGCGCTCGCGACCAAACAATTAGGCGCGTTCGCGTTTCTGTCCGTTTTCGTTGCGTGCACAATTAACACAATTATACAAAACAGAAAGTAGTCACAGGCTCTAGAAGCAACGTATCTTTCCACCACTGTCACTGTTTCAGGTAAGTAAAGACCCTTCTTTCCCTACGCTGTTTATTTATGGTCCGCGTGAGTTACGTTCCCTTTCGCAAAACAAACGTATACTCGCGTCAGTTCTTTTGTTTCCGCGACAGACGGAACAGATCGACTTTGGTTAAAAGGCGGGATTTAAACGCTCGCAAATGTCCAGTACGCGTACACCGTCGAGTAATCCACGCGACGAGCAAGGAGATCGCGAATTTAGTCCCGCGTGAAGCACAACACAACTAGCCAACTCGTGGTGTGCTTTGGTCCGCGCGCCTCGGCACTTTTCGCACACGCGTACTTCAATTGCCTCCTCTCTCGGTGCCGTCTTCCCAGCAACCGCGTGTCACTCTAGCCCCCTTCTACTCCTTTTTCTCCCCCTCTTGCTCCGCGTAACGGCAGTCCTCTCCATCGGAGTACGTCAGTGCACGTTGAATCGTTTCGCCTCTTGCATCAGGGCCTTTCGGTACGACCGCACGAGAAATAACGTTTCCAAACGATTCAACCGAGAAAGTCACCGGTTTCGCGTGGTCGGGTGATCCCGTTTTTCGTATGAAAAGCCTGGCCGAGGTCGCGCGGGTTTTCGACAAATGTCACGGGCGAACGCGCGCGGAACGTCGCGCACGGTGAAGACGATCGCGGGTGTACGCGGTGGGAGAGCACTCCTCTCGGAGGACGCGCGAACCGTGCCGCGGCGAGACGTAGAAATAACTTAGACGGTGCGAAACGTGGTAAAGCGCGACACCAACCGATTCGTTCGACGCTCGCCTGTATGCGGTCCGTAACTCACTAAGAGTGCTGGTAGCAGCGGCACATCGACGAGATGCATGGTGGCTACGGGCACTAGCCGGGAGGGGGCACGTCCCTGGCGCGGGGAGGAGACACGTCGCGGTGTCGGAGTGTCGGGTGGGGTAAGGGGTTTTCTCGTCGAAGAGTGGTGGTTGGACTGGCGGTGGTGGCGCGCGGATTTAAGACGGACGCGGACGTCGAGGTTTTTTTGATTGAATTCATATCTCGGCCCGTCGTGTATTTAACACGTTGACTGCGGAGGACGCACGGTGTGCGTTCTGTGATTCTCGCCACAGAAGCCGGCCACAGAATCGCCGGCTGCGGCGCACGGTGGTCCCAAATGGCCAAAAAGCGGAAAACACTCGATATCTCGAGAACGAATCATCCTATCAATCCGACACTAATCTCATTCGATTCGGGATGAAAAAATACATTAGAATTATGTAAAAATTATTTTGATAAAAAAAAAGGTAATTTTTATAATAATACGTCAATGGCTCCTTCGCTAAGGGGAAGGTGCTTTTTTTTTAGGTTCAGACCTCGTGTTTGTATGTTTGGGTCATTGAACCTTGTTTTAGTGAATTTTTAACAGAAAAAAATACAGGTTCTTTTATGTTTTTTAATCGTCGTACATTTCGTCTGTCGTGGATTTATTAGGATTTTATCAGTTCATAATACGTCCTTTAAACATGAGCCAATTTTTCGGAACCTCCGCTTATTTATTTCATCGAAAATAAACAAAATGGCAGCGTTTCTTGTGAAAGAGAGAAAAGAAACACTTTTTTTGTACCGTAAATCAAGTGAAATTGTAAGTAAAAATCAAAATATCAACTACTTGGAGGTTCCGACGATAGGTGTGACGACATAATAAACTTTTTCGATTTTCTGTTCAAAAATCACCAAAATCACAAAAATCATCTGCGCCAGCGGATAACTTTTTCTTTTTGCACACATGCATATTATTTTGTAAATAAATGACGAAATATTTTTTACCAAAAAAACATTTGTTTATTTACTTTCCTTAATCATACCATTAAGGGGAAAGAACATTCGTTCAATTTTATGCAATAGTTCCTGAGAAAAAAATTATTGAAAGTATGCTTTTTTTTGTACGTTTACAGTGAAATGTCCCCTTAAACTCTACCTACGTGGACGCCAGTTGACAGTGAGAACCACGTACCGCGCGGAGTGTCGCGCTTCCGTGTTGGATCATTTATCGCTGGCGAACGGCCTCGATGATCAGCTGGATGGACGTCACCGACACGAATTTCAAACGGGCTTGCACCGTGTGTCATGACTAGACTGCGGATGTTTACGCGCGAACGATAACGCAAGACGTAATGCAGGCGTGCACGAAAGTACTCCAACGGTTGCGTTTTGGATCGTTCGGTTGTCCCTCTGCGGTTGCATGTCTACTCTCTCAAACATCCCATCAAAACAACCTGATCGTACTTCGTATAGTAAGTTAGTAAGTTGACACGATTCGGTGTAATACACAATTCCTATGAAATCCGTCACAAGTTTCATTTTAAGTGTATTAGACGTTATCGTTTTTAAAAATATCATAGGCATAAGTAACATTTTCTTGTGAAATTTAGAAATTGCTTTTCAACTTTAATTTTCTAAGTTTTTCAGGTATCGAGGAATTATAAATTGGATGGCATTTCCTGAATCAGGGGAGTCCAGAGAATTCATTGAGCCCAAATACGAGACTGTCGTCCAAAAGTTGTGGGTTTTAGAGGGATTGGAGGGTTGTGAGGGGTGGGTTTGTCCGAGAGGGATTTCATGGGGTGCATTTTGTAGAGGGCATCGAGGAGAGTCGTCCTAAAGTTTTTTTTAATGTTTTCAACCCCTTTCGTCACCTCTGGCATCTTTAGAAGCGACGTTTTTCGACGCCCCCCTCTTTAAGGGGGTGAATTAACCCCTTCACATCAACCCTCGACAATGCAACTTTGCACACGCCCAGAAGACACTTGAAGCCTATACCTCACGAAGTTTCACCGAAATCGGTTGAAAACTCTCATAATTATGAACATTTAACAAAGTGTTCAGCTAATTTTGTCCAGTAGCTTATGTATCTATGTTCCTATTATTATGTTTGTTTAATTAAGTTATATTTATTGAACACAAATGTTGTAAAAATAGAAATAAAAATAAAAACTCAAATAATATTTACAAAGAAAGTATTTTTAAAATCAGAGTAGTTAATTTCCGTACCAGCATACAAGATCATTAAAACTGTAGATGGTTTTAAAGTTATGCCATACTATAAATCCACGGTTCAAGTTGAACGTTTCTGAGGAGGTAGCTTAGCTTTTCCGATGTACTTCAAAATTGATGGTTACGTTTACATCGAACGCCAGCAAGTCGAATGTAATTACAGCCCAACGTTGTTAAATAATAACATTGGCAGTCTGTGCCTTCTCGTGTATACAGATATTAATTTCCACCGTAGGAAAAATATCATCTGCCGAATAGTAAATGCGGTACGCCAGGTGCCTAACCGGAAGCGTAGACGGTAAATTGTTTCGGAAGTTCATGCCACGATGTCTGTAATCGAAGTGTAGTTACTGATACAACTATTAGCACGAACAATGAGGTAACTGCGAAAAAGAAAAAGATACCACAAGGATTTTAACATCCTTTTATTGAAAAACAGGAGATTTAGATCTGGGATTAACAACCTTTTTGTCTGGATCAAATGATAATGAAATTGTATATTTTAACTTAACGTATATAATATGTTACAATGAGAACCACTGTTTATTACTATCAACAGCGTTATTTACTGTTGAATTACATAACATTACATTATGAATGTAAACAAAGTGAATGTGAACAAATATATTAAAACGGTAAGCGTATGGTACAATGTGCGCAGCAACGGCTGATTAAATTGAAACTGAAAGATGGAGAACGAAATCAACTAAAATGAGCGTGGAATCAGGCTGCAAGTCGTAAAACGAATCTCGTCGTGCAAGAAGCGATTTGATATACGTATAGGGGCCTTATATTTAATATCCCCCTTTCCTTGATGTTATATAAACAGTGCCTTGTACCCTGCCTAAAGTCTTCGTTTTATAGATAACCGAAGCGGCGATGGTATTCGTTCGATGCGAAATAAAATATTTTTTGCATCTTTCCCTCGATTTATAGACTTGTTCGCCGATGTTTTTATGCCGAGCCGGGAGATAAATATCGCTACAAATTTCTACGTAAATCGTATTCCTTATCGTTTACCTAAAACTGGTATAATTAAAGGGAGTTGGGCATACGAGGACGCGGAGCCTTTCTCAAAAGAAATTGTCTACGACCAATCGCTTTGGAAAAAAGTTCTTGTTTCTTATCGATGTCAGGGCGTGATATAATTAGGAGGTCGTTAACGAGAGGTCAGAAACAAGGACAATTCCAACTGACGATTTAAACACGACCAAACGCCTTTTCATTGTGGTTATTCTGGTATCGATCACAAGATCTTGAAGCACCTTTTGTTCCTTTCATTTCTCCGCTTTAATTTCCTGCAATCGATCGGAGATGAATAGATAAGTCGGTTGGTGTGTCCCTGTTAGAAAAGGTCGTGTCGGCCTTTACATATCGACGTATAATTGAGACAAGTTGGGTCAGTACTCTGCGTCATTGACGAGGGAAAACAGGGAGCCGTTGGGGTGGCCGTCGAGTTTAGGAGAGAGCTGAGGGTGGAAAGGACGATCGTAAAACGACCTCGTAGTGAATTCACCGTGCGATAGTCAGCGACAGATACGTGTGCACACGCGATATCCCGGAGGTACTTTACTTGCGGCTGAATTTACTGATTGAACCACGACAACTGTCGTCGTTGCGGTGGAAACGGATTTTACGCGTTCCGGGGATGCCCGTCGCGACGCCGGAGAACTCTGCGCGGGGCAAGTGCGTGGAATTGTTTCGAGGTGGATCGTAAATCCGTCGAAGTGATCAGAGCGAAACAGGCGACTGGGTATTGGGTTTTTTTTTTTTTTAACGTTTGCGATTTTTAATTACCGAAAATTTATCGTTTAATCGAACAATGAGTATACGAATGGCCATATTTGTACAGAGTGTTGGGGGAAAAGGTTTCGGAACTTTCAGGACGGAAAGTAAGTCGGCAAATGGAGGGAAAAGGTCTTAATAACTATGGATTAAAAAAGTGCCAAACAAACGGAAATTTTCGATGCGATCGATGTTTACGGTTCCCGCTTGCGAGCACAGGCCTTTAACCGCTATAAGTCAACGCGACACTCGAGATACAATTTTTAAACAGCACGGAATAAATCTCCCGTTGCCGTGTATCGCAACGCGAAATTATAAATTGCCTGTAGCTAAAGCGCGAAGACAGGATTCGTCGGCGGTGTAGAAGTTCCTCGTGCTTGTAATGATGGCGCAGCGCATTCCGTGCGGCAAGAACGGCAGCGTGAGTTCGTGGAAAAAAGAGAATTTTTACCGGTGATTGGATGGATATTCCGGCTGAAACAAAAAATTATAGAGACTCCGGAGAATCGAATTACCACGTTCCATCAGCGATTCATGGTCTTAATACCATGTCAGGTGAAACGAAATTGCCCATTTTAAGTAACAGGGTGAAAGGGGACAAGACTACGAACAATAATTTTTATTTAATCTGACTGACGGTGCTGTAACATTATTTTTTAAATGTTCACCCCCCCCCCTCCCTCCCCTCCAGAAATCATTTCCTCACAGTATTTTAAGGCGTCCTTGATACTAATATTGAAATACCTGGAACCACGACTTAATTACCATCGTGTTAACTATTACGCCAGAATCACATTTCTGGTCAGTTCCGCTGTTCAATTTGAATTTTGTTAGAATTGAATCTAAATATGAAAGCTGGCATTTTTGAAAATGTCATATCAAAAAGGAAGAGTTCCTAAATCGCTCTATAGATTCCCTCGTCGTTACTTTGCTGCGAATATCTGCTGTTATCTACTCTTTGTCATTACTTCGTTACAAGATGCATACTCTTACCTCTGTACCCTCTCGCTTATTAGTCTTTCCACAGTTGTCAAGAATTAATTACTATCATTAAGCAACGTGGTAAAATATACATATATGTATGTACCGGATTGCGCTAGCCACACGAGCGCAGCTTCAAGAAACGCAAAGGAAATACGACGCCCGCTACCTCTGCGTGTTATGAACACTTTGTTGATGCTTGGAAACATGCGCCGTCGATCTTAATCGTCCCATCCGCATAAATAAAGAAACTCGCTCGCAGCTCTTGATCGCGGGAACGAACGTGCGTACGTACGATTTATCGAGCTCTCCAGCTGTAATGGTGTTCGTTTGAGAGAAAGGGATTTAAATTAGCTTCTAGTACTCGGCCAGTGCCCAGAATGCGTCAAACGGTCAAGGAATCGGGCTTCTTTCTGCCCGAAGGTCGAGATCATGAAGGATGATCGTGTCTCGCTCATTTTCGATTCATAAAGGTGGCGAGAAGTACGAGGTGAAAAAGAAAATTCAGGCAATAGATCGAACGCATTTTGAATTATGCAATTTATTATGATTTTGATAAATTTACAGAATTTTTAAAAATTTTGATACCATTTATTTATTTCTACTTAAAGGAGTTGCAAATTATATTAAAAATTTCTATGGACAGAAGAAATATAAAATAAAGTGTAAAAAGAATTAAAACTACTTAGGAACAATGATTACGAATGAAATTAATAACACTAGGTTGTATTATATTCTTAATATTAAGAAATCGCTATTCGATTGTTGAGATATATTCTATTATTGCAATATTTACATTATACAACTGAAACTGATGGATTTACAGAACATAAAAAATGATGATCACTTCTAATTACGTTACTCAGAAGGAAGGTTGAGAATGAAAAAGTATAAATAAAATCAGGATAAATAATAAAAACAAGGAAAGACATCCTTAGTTACCGCTACGAGGAGGGATAGTAAAAAGTATCGTATAATATGAAGGCACAATTAGCTGTTGGTTTCCTAAAAAGAAGTAATACCGTCATAATACGAATGGTAGGTGATACTAATTAAGCCGATTAAGGAAACGACTCTGCACATTGTCTACGTTAATTGCTCGACGCGAGGATGTTTACGTTTGCCAACGTGCATTAAAAAGTGCATCAACTAATCTCTCATGCGTGTACCCCATTCGATGTATTTAAAGAATCGACGCCGATTATGAAAAGAATTAAAATTCTTGTTTCATTTAGACTATATTCCTAGTCGGTTTACCAATAATAAAATCGCTTGCAAATTAATATCACCAAGCACGTTTAAACATTCCATCGATCTCTTCCTTAAACTTTTTGTTGCACGTTCGAATTGCACGACAGTTAAATTTGAGTAATTACTTTGAATATAACATCTAAAATTCTAGAAAATAAGTTACCCTTGAAAATATTCAAACCGGTAAGTTAATGTTGCGTGAGTATTTCCATCTCGTAGCTGTCAGTGAATGATGCGAATTGTATAAGAAGTAATCCACAGCTAGGTCATTAGTATGTAATTTGAAACAGCCAGTCGGATAGTCCTAACGGGCTTAGCAATTCTAGTTTAATTTTTCGTCACTGTTGGTGAACGTAATGCCTAAGAATATATTTGAAGCTAAAATGACACGCGCATCAGCGTAAGAAAACGTTTTGAAATTAATTACTGTGATTCTAAATACGGAATTGGTAACTATCGAGTATTGAAATGTAGGATCGGGATCGTAGTCATTATTTCTGCAATTCATTATGACGAAGCGAGACACTTATAAAAACGAAAATTCGTTAAATCACGTTTTTAAAAATATCACCATGTAGGGAATGACAAAGCATAACTTCGAATATAACTTTGAAAATGAAAATGAAAAACTTAAAAGTCTTTTCACCTGAAATTTAATTAGATTTTCAAATATAAATCGCTGCATCCGAGTGCAAAGGGTTAAAATCTAAAGTAAAATATTTGAAAAGAGCTCTTGGTTGGATGCCTCTTCTACGTGAACGCCCGAGACTCTACTCGCATTGTTTCTGTCGTTGCAACGTATTGTATAATTTGTTGTAGCAGAAATACACCTTGCACAAAACTACCGTGCGGTAACCAGTACTTGCAAAATGTATACGTTTCCGAATGATTGACGTTCGCGTATCGGGACTTGCAATTAGAAACGCGAGCTGTACACGGGTTTGTGTCTCAAGAACGAATGAGAGGGTGCACGCGAAGATTAAGTGTTCTTAATGTAAGGCGAACAGAGCAATACTTACTCATTAAGTCAGAAATTCGCGTCGGTTTGATACATCCAAGGAAATCGTATAAAACGTATCATATCTAGAAACCTCTAATTTGCTTTCTCCATTAGCAAATTGCATTTACGTGAAATGTTGTTGCAATTTATGGTATGAATTATGAGGTATCAATGATGGCTATTTAATTTCACGTTTCGTTTCTCTCTAGTTGAAACGTTACTTGTTTGGAATGAAAATGATCCTCCAGTCTTGTGAATAGAATCCCTTGGTAGAAGAGGGACCCTCGGTTGTAGTAGACACAGTAGTACTGGTTATATGAATTATTTATTCCCCGCCTTGAGGAAATTGAAGCTCGCAGCGGTCGTACTCCTTTTATTAATCTTCTTAGTTTCTGAATAAAAATTTGTAACTCATAACTCTATATATTTTTCTATAAATTTACTTTACGAATTAACAAATTCAATATAGTGTAACGCGATATTAAGTGCTTAACGTTGAAGAACGTAAATAAAAATTCGTATAATTATTTTCAAGTTCTGTACGCGCTGCTTCCGAAGCCTTTTTTTTTTTTTTTGAGCATGCACATGTACGGGCATGCGTCCTTCGCACCAATGCCGTGCCTAATTGCCCAGGTACAATGCGATACGCGAACTTGAGGAATTGCATGCCGGTTGCGCCGACGAAAACACGTTTAAGAAAAGGTGGACAAAAGGAATGCCTGGGAGAAGGAGAAAAGAAGCGTGTAACGTCTGAGGAGCTTATAATGAATTTTTACCGAATTCTCCGTTAAACGCTTTTGAATCGGTCTGGTAAAAGATCTAAATGCATTTTAATGTTTATCGAAAATACATTCCAGTAAGAATAACATACCTACAAACAGTGTAATACGTACTCTTTTTACGCTAAACGGTTTTAGATCAGATTGGTTAAGAGACTTGACTGGATTTTAATGTAACGTGTAGTAAGAACATATTGCACCAAGAATGAAATAAACGTAAATAAAATAACTGGTTCTCTGTTAAACAGATTTCGATTGGATTGGTTCAAGGGTTAAAGTGGATTTTAATAATAAATAGCACCAAGAGTAAAATAAATACAAATAGAATAACTCTTTCCATGCTATACTATGATTGGCAAGTGACTTTCATAGTAGTCTCGAGGGGTTTCGGAGCAATAAAAGGCCAAAGTAGCGCGTAATGCGCAAGTAATGCAATGATAGAAATATTTTGGGTTCACTTTTAAAAGGGAACCAACGCATATTTCCTTGAGACCGTGTTTGTTTTGGTCGGTTCCTCGGTAGGTGCACTTTTCAACCTGGAAACATGCAACGGTAACCGAAGCAGGTTCGATACTTTCGACTTAAATATAGAAATCACGAATCGGGCTACAATTTACCGTGCGGAGAAATTTATGGTTATTATTGCAACTGCTCTCTATAAGGAACGCTATGAAAACATTGACGTCGGAAGTGTTAAATGTTTTTTCTTTTAGACTTGATAATTTAATACTTTGAGCTCAATATATTTACGATCTGCAATATATATTTCTATCGTCACTTTTTTTATCGTTCTACATAAAATTTATATATGTATATAATATTCATCAATACATATGTAATATAAATAATATTACTATTTATTTAGAAACCTTGTTTTGCAATTAAAGTTGCCTAGCGCCGATTGTGAAAATACGTCTCGCATCATGCGTCTGCGTTGTTCGTTAAAATAATCGTTCATTCTTAGCGCGAATTGCGAGGTAGTCGTAGTTTCGGTGGTTTTGCACCATTATTAGAAACAAAACCATAATTGTGTAATTAAAGCTAGAATACATGCAGTGCATACTCAGGACTTGGCTTTGTTCAACTATCACCTCTTTTGATTAATGACACACATTTCGAGCAGGAGGCGATTTAACAATAATGACGACATCAAACGTGGATGTGCGGAGTTTTTTGCACCCAGAGAACCAGCATGGTATTGCAGAGGAATGCAATTGCTTTCAGATGGCAGAAGACCATAGATCAGCGTTTCTCAAACTGGAGTCTGCGAGTTCACTGAAGAAGAAAAAATGTATTTCATCACGAAATGAGAAAAAAGCGTTTAGTGATATTTTATTCTCGTTACGACAGCTTGTATTAACGATAACTCTTCTAAAATTTGTATACTTAACTGCCTTCGTTGCAGAAACATATTTTTTTTATCCATTAACATTCATTTCTTTTTTTTTTTTACGTTAATTCATTAGAAGAAAATCTTGTACAATTATGTTTGAAATTTTATCAACTACGTTAAAGATAGTATTCACGACATTTATGACTCTTCATTGTACTTCTGAATCAAGGTCAAGTCAGAACGATGTCCAATACGATACAGTAAAAGCAGAATGTATTATTACACAATTACGTATAGAATTGTATTAAAAAAATTCTAAAATGTCCATGAAAAGTGTCCTTTCGCGTTCGAGGTAAGGTGAAGCGTGAGAAACACTGCCGCCATCAGGCTTGAAATTACGTTTTGTTGTAGTTATCACCTAATAAATTAAAGTTTTGAAACGCGTAATATTTCCTGGGACACTCTAATGGCCGAATTAAACTCGGGAATTAGTTATTACTTATCACATTTCTGAAACGCGCCGAAAGAAATGCAATAAGGAAAAGGCTTGCATCACAGTAACGTAATAATCGCGTGATTAACTTGTTCGCACTAAAGACGTTGAACATAGTCGCCAAGTACCTAACCGACGAGTGCACCAAGTGAGAGAAGAAGCCTTTCCCTCGTGATCTTCACCTCAAGTGGAACGATTTACTCGGATACAATCTAGACGAGCGCTGAGCATGGGATATGTATGTGACGAAATGTTTCGCGTATTATGTCTTCGAAAGCAATTTGGCAAAGAATATCATGCTTCGTGACGTGCGTGTAGTGCACATTTTTTGTTTAATTTATATGAACTGAAGTCAAAGTCCTACACGTTAGAATCACATTGGAAGTTAAGAGATTCTTAACAATATTAATATGTCTATTGCTTTAGAAACATGTATTTTTAAAGTCAAATTTTGTCTTCTTTTATGACTTGGTAATACAGACGACTCGGTAGATAAGTTGGTTGCTCTATTAGTAATGGAGAATGCTCTATCGATAAATTCTTTGATCAATTATGGTCCTGCATTGCCAATTTTTATCGACAGAATACACTGCGTCACCGATAGAGCACTTTACTGGTATCTTACCAACTGTTATTGCACTTATTCTTAATCCTGGAAATGTTTGACAACCCTAAATTATTTTAGGAATGCCTTATTTAGAGAATACTTTGTCCAACATTTTTCGAATTCAACAATTAAATTCCGATTCTTTGAACATCAGTCTTTGATGTTAATAAAGATCTAATTCTTCTAATGCACATTTTACGACATCGCCGTGGCTCGTACTTGTCCCCTGTTATCTGTATAGTTATAGTTAAAACGTAAAATTACGTTGTTATTTATGGTCATATTTATGTAAGTACCCGCAGGTTCCTCGTTGCGTAAATATCAACAATTGAAACCCACCGTGCGAGAACCGGTCAATTTAAAAAATATATAGGTTAAGTAGAGCTGATTCCTACGTTAAAATAGTACTTAGAATGAATAAATCTCCGAGTGACACTATTTAGACACTTCTCAACTTTCAGTTATGACGAAACGATAACGCACAGTAATTGGTGGACACTACGAAACTTGTTTGAAGTAAGCTGGATAACATTTAACGGTAAACAGTGATTAATCCCCGACTGCAATTACTATGCCACTTCTCGTCCGATTCAGCGAGATATATCAGACGGATGAAGAACGAAACGGAGAGGAGCGTCGAGTAGTACTGGGAAGGCAATTTGATGATAAAAGTTGGTTTACTGCTCGGTCACGGTTTTCGTTGCTCATCCGAATGTCGAGATTCGTCGCAAAAAGTTATGTCTCCCCGGGAAAGCGAACAGCTGACAGGGTGTGCACTGCGTGCAGCGACGTTAGTGCGGTTTCGTTACATAAAAATTCTTATCACGCGTACGCAAACCGTAAAACGTGGGACAATTGGACATCGTATAAGAAATTCAATGTATTACGTGCAGGACGCGAGTTCAGAGTGTTGAGTTATTTGTTGTTAAATAAGTAAGCAATTATTAAATTAAATTAAATTAAGTTAGCAATTATTGTTACGTATGTGCCATTCACAGAGTTTTTCTACGTACACTTTAATACTGTTCCAAAGACAGTGTTAATTTAATTTGCACTTTTTATTGATACTGTATGCGAACTTGGTTATGATGCTAGAAAAATTAAATAAACTTAAACATTGTATTCTTTATAGATTCAAAAGAAATAATGCTATAAAATGAATTCAAATACGCACCATGATGGAGTGTTTGCATGGCGCCATTAGTTCGCTTGCTCGCCATGCACAGAAACGATCATGCTGTCAAGCCCTGCAATAGATAGTGATGCGCACGAGACGAGATAAATCTCGATCTTGTCTCGATCTCGGCTCGATTTCGAGATTCAGCATACCGAGATTTGGGCGAGATCAAGATTATTTCAAAATCTTGTCGAGATCAAGATCGAGATCGGGATCATATATTTGAAATTGTCGAAAATTCGAGATCGATATACATGTTTCGAAATTTTTCGAAATCAAGATCGAGATCGTAGAAATCTCGTCTCGTCTCGTCTCGTGCGCATCACTAGCAATAGGGGCCAAGAAGAATGTCTCGTATGCTCTCCAAGATCAAATAAATAGCAAAATGATAGTCACTGGGAATACAGACGCAATTAGTAAAGGCTCGCGTTGAGTAGTCGCGATTATAATGTCGCATACAATCTGTCGATAGGTTATCTAATTTCCAACGCAACTATGTCACCAATGAAGTTTATAATACTGATTCTTCCTAACAGCAATCTGCGTTTGGCAGATCTTCCTGGCACGCTTTTTACATTTAGTTGTATCAATTATATCATTTATATCTTTGTATTATTTTTGGCACCGTTTCGATCACGGTTTATAAAGGGAGAACAAAACGCCGTATTGCCAGGCTATTATTGGAACATCTATTATGTACGGGCATTCTCCTTAGCGTCAACTTTCCGAACTGCGCATGCTTTCTACTGCGTAGAATTATGCTTCGCGATCATGCACAAATCGTTCATCGCGAATCAGGAGTAAGAATACCCCGATTGTATTCAACGTTACCAATACCTCTGTCTAATATAAGCAGAGAGTTCTATTTTTGAATCTACTTTTTATTCGGAATTAAATTACCGTGAACCAACTTTGTAGATGTTCGTACGTTCAGTTGGGAAACTGCAACGCACGTGATGACGTGTAAGTATCAATTTGACATCCATAATGTAGTAAGATTAGAAAAAATGTGAAGTACGAATAATTTAAAGTAACGTATCTTAATTTTCACAACGCATATAAACGTCATACAAGTACATCCAGGACTACCCCGTCATTTCCTTGGAATCAATTCCCGAAGGCTTGCTTCGGACCAATCTGTCTATCCACTCACCAAGACTCTGTTTTCCTCTCCCTAGCCACGTTTATCATGGGCGAATAAATTCTTACTTTGTATTCAACAGGAAGTCGACGGACAGTACTTACGCGGGAGCCTAATATAACTCTCTCTATCTCTCTCTCTCTCTCTTTCTCGGCTGCCTTCGACTTTTCTCCTTTTTCCCTTTCACGCAACGCGCTCGCGCGTTCCCCGTAATTCAGATCGCCGCCAAATATAAACACACATGAAAATACGCCGGGATCTTTGTTTCCATTGCAGTCGTTCCTGCAACACGTGAGGGAGACCGGCTCCCCACGTCTCGTTACGTTCGCGGGAGGTTTATTGGAAATGATCGAGTTGCGTAATCGAGGAGTCGGGACCCGGCGAATACCAGAGCCAACGGGAACGGCGCCGCGGTTGAAGCGGACGACCGTTTCGATGACAAAGTATTACTTTTCCGTCGTGGTCGATCCGAACTGGTCTCACCGCCGGTATCCACGTATCTTGGACACGTTTATGCGATGGACTGTACCGTGGCAGAAATAGCGGGTCGCCGATCGGATCGTATTTGATCTCGTTGTACCGTGGCTTATACACGGCACATGTGCGAGAAACCCACCGTGCCGTGGACCATCACAAAGTACAGCAAACAGCGACATTACGGGTCTCGTAAACTATTTTCGAGCGCGGGAAACGCAGTTCGAAACGGAGCGCGTATCGCGATACGCGAGTAGGCGGGAACTGTGCGCAAATTGAATACGAATTGTTTGCGTTCCATCGGGTTAGGTGGTCTTCGGTTGGGAAGGGAGCGATGCTTTGCTTTTTGAATAGGCTTGTGAGTAGTTCTTGCAAATATCTGATACGTAGGTTAGAGATTGAGGGGAGACTTCAGTGTAACAGCTTTAAAAATAGGTGATTTTCATGAATTTTGAAACTATTGAGTCTCGATAATAACATACGTCTATCAAAAATATTACCAACACATATAAAAAAAAAGCCTTAATATTAAAAACCTACCAACTGTATCAGAATAATACACCTCCGACTGTAGGCAACGTAAATAAAAGCGCGCAGAAGCACGACCGTTCGATTCAACGAACGTCTCAAATAAATCTCTGTAAGTCCGTTGCATTCGTCATTTATTATTCCGTAAGAAACGTTGACCGATCTCTGACCCAAAATCCGACTACCCTAACGAAGCAAGTCCACGGGCGAACGGTCTGAAGAGAAATGGCCGGCGATCGTACAACAAAGTCTCGAAACGTTATGCAGCGTTCGTTCGCGGTGAAACAACTCTCCCTCTTCCCCAGACATTTTTTTTTTTACGTTCCCTCATTCATGTCAGCCGGTATCGCCAAGGATGATCCTTTCGGAAGACCCACACACCGCCGGGACCCATCGTGGAGGAAAATTTACGATCTTTTTTTGCAATAACTCGCGACTCAAGAGGCTATAAACTTATCCTTTGAGTAATTGCAATCAATTTGAATACGAGACATCTCTAAGTTGGCAGTGAATGAGTTAACAGAGCACGCAGATTTATTTAACGGACTAGATAAAAGTGCCTCGTTTCTTGAATCGTTCGTAACATGACGTTTTTATCTTGTCGCTATCGACGGACTTCGTCCTAGCTGTCCGCTTTTCGGAGTGAACGCGCAACGACATTGCTGCAAGACGACTTATCAGTCACGGTGCCGCGATTTGAAAAATACGAAACGGGGTTCCGGACGACAGGGGACGGGGTACGGTTGCGAGCGTACTTGGTTAAGTAAAAGGATATGAAAAAAAGTGCACAAAGAGAGTGGAAGAAGATGGCTGGGGAAGGTGGACGTGGAGCATACGACGGCGAGAAACACGGACAAAACGAGAAACACGAGAAAAAGACGCAATAAGTCTGTTAATGTCCGAAGGTTGCATTTAGCAGATCGTTGTCTTGTACATGTTGTAAATGGTAATCGTTTCTATTGGGTGTATCAAGTCTCCTGATCCGATCTTTATAAATACAGTCAAAGTGTCTCGAGAGGTTTGGACGCCTCTTACGCCAATGCGTGTACCGTCGATGTTCGGTCGCGATCGCTGCTACGTCTTTCTTCCTTGCTCTGCCACTTCTACGAGTATTTCTCTAGTCACTTTAAGGTCAGTTCATACTCTTGCCACGCGAAAAGAATGAACCACACGTTTAATTCATTGAGGGCGAACAGATTTATTAGTAGGTGTATTATTATGTCTTGCATAATCGTAACCAGACCTGGGAAAATTTTAATTGAAATAAAAGTATGAAATAAATATTTGAAATAATTCTATTTTGACCGTTAGTATTTTCAATATAGTTATTTTAAAATACAAATAATATCGATCCATTTGAAATGATAGGTTTGTTGAATGATGAACTATTTCGTTATTCTTTTATTTTAAATTTACAGAGAGAAGTAATCCTTAAAATAATAGGCCTTACAAAGAATTTATTTTAAGAAATCTTTACAGCAATGCGCTTTGATAAAATTGTTTTCCTTCAAAATTTTGAAGAATAATATCACTGTTATTTCAAATAATTATAGAATAAAATAATATGTTATTTGGTAATAATAATTCAAATAATGTTGCTTCAAAAGTGACGACTGGTATGAAAATAATTATGAAGTATGGCGGATAGGGCCTGAGACTCCGTAATACACGAACTATTTTCGCATTGTGGATAGTGCCTAATTCGGTCTCTTGCCATCGCATCGAGTGCTTTCATATCATATGTTTCTTCGCCGACAAAGTAGCAATGTTACAGTCGGTCTTCTTCCATACCATTCATCTTCCTTGGAGCTAAGCTCTCCATTCAAGATTATAGTTGGACGAAGATATCGACCAGTGGCGTAGGTAGTCGATAGGTTCTCATGGTTTCGATACGTATGACACGTGCATTTTCTTCCATTAGATTCTTTTTTCATATTCCCTTTCTGCTGACGGTGTAACTGTGCTGTTACAATTATCATAATACGCGGGGCTATTATTTGATGTTTTACAGCGTGTTTGGAAACAAGGATAGACAAAATTTTGTCCGGGATAAAACATTCTATATTTTGAGTTAAATTTAACGAGAAAATTTATTTAGTATTTTAAGAAGAATTTATATTTTGAAATAATTTAAAGGATAAATCATTTTATTCGCATTTAACTATAATTTTGAATTAAATTGAGATGAGAAATTTATATTTGATTGTGTGAAATTACTTTTTTGCACATTTTCATCTCAGTAATGAATATTGACAATCATTTCCCAGTTGAAAGATGAAATTTTCTTTTATGATGACAATGCAAAATATACGTACATATGTGTACGTCTACCATAAAATGGATGAAGAAACGACGTCGAAGCGTCTGGTCTGGTCACGACGCTGAGTTTTGTAACTGCCGTCAAGATTGTCATAACGGCAAGACACATGAATCTTATAGAAATCTTCGTGTTTGTGTCTCCCTCGTGTAATATGCTTCCGAGTGACTCGTGCGGTAATTATCTTTAAACGTGAGAGTAAATCAATGATCTCGTGGTAATGATACGTTCCGCGTTGATTATTTTCTACCTTTCACGAGAATTAAGGTCTTCTTGCCAGAGAAGACATTTCATTTTATTTAATATTCATGAGACTCAAGCTGATACCTATAAGCGGTTCCTTGAGCTTACAGAGGACGACGAGACGAATCATTTTTATATTTACAGTTTATTCATAGGATGCTTTCTTTAGAAAATAAAAATTGAAAAGTTAGAAGTTCGTTGCAAAAATTGAATTTCAGGGAAAAGGTCTTCTAAGTTTCCAATTTTTATCTCTGAAATTAAACGTCGTATGAATGAACTGAAAATATAAAACAGTTTCGTTTTGTCATTTTCTATATAACCTTATGCAGTTATAAGGTGATATATTTTTTTTTTTAAATTCATTACATCCAATAATGTTAGGAGTGTTAATCCCAAGGAGAGCGTTATAGCAATCGATCCCACTGCGATAAACGGGAGCTGTATTTGCATGAAGTGCAATCGAATCACATAATGACGGTCGTAGCAAGTGCGTTACGAGTGATAAGAATGTGCTGGTTAAATTTCATCTAGCCGCAACAAGCTGTCGATGATAACCGATAATGTGCGACGTGATCTGTTATGTTCGTTGAATAGGCGATGAAGTACGATGGAGTCGTGGCTACTCGGAGGAATTTGTTTCTTTGGGTGCCTACAGACACGGACAATGCAATTGCGGTTTCGTTCGTTGCGATGTTTGTTTTAGAATGGATAATCGCTTAAATCATGTCTGAAATCACTATTGTAATGGCTTCTTAATTTAATTCTAATTCAGGTGGCTTCTTAAACTAATTCAAATTCAATATAATCTATTTATACGTTAGACTAAATTAAATAAGCGATAAGCGCTGGGATTGAAGAACGTGGAATTAATACATTGTTAATTTAATAAATAACGTGGCGCGTAAAACTAATCGCGAACATTTTGACTGCTTTAATAATTTGAATTCTTTAGGACGCGATACAATCTCAACATTTCTTCCACAAAACTAAAAAAAATGTTTAATCCAACTGCTCGAAACAATTAGGGGGTCCTGTTTCTGGGAAACACGAGAACCAACCATCGAAAATGAAAGAGATACACTGTGTATTTGATATGGTAATACTTCGACACGTCGAAGTATATTCACGGATTGAACACCTTACCGAGAGCGTCACTGTTTCAATTATTTTGAGAAGTGTAAATTACGCAGACCGCTTGTTGATAGTGTACACCGCGTTTCTATACTTGCAGCGTTGGATGTTTTCGACCTTGCACGAACGGGAACCTTGACAGAAGCAGCTGTAGGGTAACGTAAACCGTGGAACGCGTTTCGTGCATAGAAAATAGAACGTTGCATAATTATCCCTGTGCACAATCGGTACTTTGTTTTCAGTTGCACACGCAATAAATCGTATGCTCAAACCTCTGAGAAATTCTTCGGACGCGTTGCATACCGTTCTTAAAACCGCAATTTCCTGCGTGCCACTTCGTCTTCGTGAAACCGCGTAATGACGGGGCATTGAGCTCGACAAAATACGCACGGCCTCAAATTGGTTCTACGGATGCTGTCGACCGACGTCGGTTAGGTATCGATGGTCTATCGATGAAATGCAATTTGTTGCAAACACTGTCGACGCGTCGGTAAGACAAGTGACACTGGTCGCAGGAATAAGTATAGATGCGTAGATACACGAGCTCTGAAAATAAATTATACAGGCATATTGTATTCGTGAGTAGGTAGTTTTGAAATATCAACGTTGCAAATATGTAGTGTACGAAATAAAAAGATTTTCATACTTTTTTCCATAATTAGGAATAGAATTTGAAGTGAGGTGCGTTAAGTGACGATACCAAAATGAATATTGCAGTCCTCAAGCTCGATTCCTTATCTTTCTGAAGCAAGTAATATAAATCTAAATTTAAATATAATATAGACATCGAAACTATCATTTTATTTATATTAGATACGTATCCAAAAGTTCGTTGTTGATCTAACAGAGAATCTATCCTGTTTCATAATTATGTAATTAAACCGGTTTTATATGAACTGGTAAATTATTCCGTGACACACTAGATTCGGTATCACTCTCAATTCTGCCTAGATTATCATTGGTGGTATGTGGTATTCTAGATATACATTGCACCTTTTGCGTGGCTGCTTCAGATTTAGATTAGCACCTCGTTACGTTCCTACGTTATCAGTAGGATACCGCGAGTTCAGCTTTGAAAATAGTGCTAATGAGTTTTTCCAACGACTTTTTAACAGATATCGGATATCTCTAAAGTTCGGACGCATTTTTCATTTCGACAGTCATATTCAACCAGTGTAAAAAAAAAATAATTACAGTTATTGACATTTCTTTTGTGTCCAGACCTTAACCCATTCACTGGCAACTCAGGGGATAATTTTACAGCCTGTTGAGTCACGAATTATTACGAAAGAAGTTCATATTTAACGAGATTAACATTTTGCGCGGGACTGTACGTACAACATTGTAACCGCGTTTTGCCCCTTTATCTTGTGTGCTATCGGTTAACCAGGACTATGCACCGGTTTCCCCCTTTCTGGTTCCACCGCACAATAATCTTTGGTCGATCGACCTGTAGGATAGCTCGGAAGCAACGTTGCCGGCGATTTAGGAACGTGCGGATTTTATTTCGTTGTTCGATTTTCGTTCCCGCCTTCCGGCATTCCTCGTTCTACCGGCGCGCAATAATTGAGGGAATTTTTGTTCTGAAATTCGATTGTGGGCAAAAGCTTTTTACGCCGATAAACCAGTTTCTTCAGCTGCGGTCGCGTATTTCTCTTTGCCCCAGCCCGTGACGCGGTTCTCTTTCTTCCTGCGCTTTGCTGTCAGTTTTCGAGTCGGCTTCAGCTCGATCGCGTTGATAAAAATGGAAAGTTCAAGTTCGAATATTAATCAAGATCAATAAATTATAGATCAATGATGTTATTAAAATGTTACCCATTGTATCGAAATACTTGGGGGTCCGGTAGACTCCAAATTTATAATTGTGCATACACTAGCAGAGTCTTTTGAAACGATGTATTTGCACATATTGCATTTGATAAGAGCAAGTCGTCTCGTTAAGAGAACGTCGATGACATTGGAATATTTTAAAGTATACCTTGGGAAAAAAATTTCTTTTGGACCTTCGAAACAAACAGGTTTTCTCCACAGATATTTTCTGGTATAACTGTACGTGCACACCTTTCGAAGCACTCGTTGTGTGTCGATGCATTAACAATATCTTTTCAAACGTATTGTGTATGTTGCACTTAATAAAGTATGTCATCCCATTAAGAAAACGTCGACGACCTGAACATTTTGGAAAGTATCGTATTGAGAACAAAAAATTGTCTTTCGCTTCTTCGAAACGAACAGATTTTCTCTATAGATATTTTCTGGTCCCACTGAAAGCATATGTATTCTTCATATTAGAGCATACTTGCATGGAAAATATGCATTTGCACTAATATCCACATGCCCGATATTCAAATTGATATATCTCTTCTTTATCTAATCTGCAAAAATCTGCAACGCTTCTAAATGAAAAATCACGTTACCGCTAGCGATGATGTCAAATAAACACGTTCTGTGGTGGTACGGAATTATCACTCCACCCCCACCCCCTCCTCCCCCTAAAATTGGCGTTCCATGATCGCGATTTCCGTCGTTCGGCCGAAGATTCGCTGATTCGTATACACGTAATGCACGTAGGTACATGCACGTTGTTGCTTATGATGTACGCCAGCGCACGAGGGGTCAGCCACACCGCAAGTTATTTTCAGCCCTCCCGCGCAGCTTTCAGCCCTCTCGCGGGCACAAGTGACTTCTTACTGCACGCGCATCTTCTCTGACACGTTTATGCCCCCGTATGCCTACGCGCCACGTTGGAAATGTTTGACCAGTACAGTGACGGGATATAAGCAAACGCGAATAGAGCGAATCGACGTGCACGAGGCGACGCGCAACATTTATGTAAGACTGCGTTGAGATTTTGTCGAACCCTGGGTTCCGTGATATATGGAGTCAGCCGAAGTATTTTTAAAATCAGAGAAAGTTGACGAAGAATCGAATTTTGTATAAATTGCGGAGGGATGGCTTATTTTTTCTGTGGGGCTCTAGGGATCCAAGAACCACTTAATATTCAACGAGGACCGACACTAAAAACGTCGAAGCCACATTAAAATCTGCTTTTACCATGATTCGGAAGATTTCAAATCAGCTCGCACACGTTCTTCCAAATTCTGGTACGTTGACGATACCAAAATGTCAATTTCGCCGACGAATTCTACGAACGTTCTCGTTTTCGAAACGATGATAGCCATCTGTATAGAACTGTATTTTGAGCACTTCGATTCGTTCACCGTCAGCGAAGCACACCCGTCATTATAGCGGGTGTGGACATTCCATGTTTGGGTCAGTGTTTAGTGCACGCGATCGATTCGCCCCGGTCCGTTTTCTCGAAAACAAAAGGCCGCTTCTCAAAGGACCAGGCCCATTGCGTGCACGAAAATACCTCGAGATCAATCAGGTACGTTTCGGAACTTCTGCGGGCTACGATTTCTTTTTTCTTTAATGCAACAACTTTAGAGTCAAAGATCTGGCGATTGCACGTTCTGTACAACTTTCGCGAAACTCGAGCGTTTATGGTAATCTTCGAATGGCGGCTGCAACAGTTTTCTATACATACTGGCAGTTATTCGAAGTATTAACAGTTTCAACCAATCGCTGCAAAATTATTTTAAATGTTATAAAATATGTATTGGATATTGGAAGTACGCGATTATTATTACAATTATTTAAATTGAAATTGAAATAACTGAATAAAAACAAATAAATAACGGCAACGATCGAATAAAAAACAAAGATTGAAAAATACCTAGATTCATCTTTGCATCCAAGTCGCTCGAATTGAAGTATGTCTCCTTACGCCTGCTATTACGTGGATTAGATAACGGTTGCTCTTAATGGCACGAAGAACTATACTCGACACGTGAGGCGCCACCTCACACTAATTCGCAAGAGGCATTTGAATGAATTTGACGCAGACGCCACAATTTATCTTTTATCGTGCCAATTAAATTTTATTTTACGTGCTCGCTTCTCTGGCAGAACTTCCGAGTCTCACCTGGTGTGTAAATTATAATGTCTGGTACATTATTTCATATTCTATGTTTCATCATTCATACTTCGTATTCTATATTTGATATTTGATATTTTATATTTCATATTTTACACTTATTACTTCATATTCCGCATTTCATATTTTACACTTCAGAGTCCACACTTAACACTTCACACTTAACATTTAATAAATATTCCATCTCGTAACGTAAAATGAAATCCTTACTTCGATCGATAGAGTATTCGAGCCATTCAAGTCCGTATAACGCCGCGTCAGGATGAGCATTGATTGTGTGCAGATATCATAAGCGGCTAGGAATCAAGCCGAGATCAACGATCCGTGATCACAAATATGCAATGAGTAGTAGTTGAACGGTTGCAGGTTCGGGGCCGAAAAAACCGGTTCCACCTGATGATGGAGTGCCTACTTTGCAGCCGCGCTTGGCAGGTTATAATGCAGATTTCTGGTTTCAATAACCTCACAACAGCCTTTCCAACGTTGGTCTACAGTTGTATCTAGAGCCGACTACTCTAATTGCTGTCGATGCTCTTTTGACAAATTACAGCGCGCTAATGTCGCGCAGTAACGAATGATAGAATTGACTAACATTTAATGCGTTTGATACAAGATGAGATAAAAATGACAGGTGTCGTATATAAGAAAGGTTGTTTCAAATTTCGAGGCGCGATACAAAATTATGATCCCGGTTTTCACATTTATGTCTCTATTACTAATATGTCTAATATTATTATGCCAAAGAGTAGCCTCGTTTAAACTACTTTCATTACAACATTATTGTATAATTATTTTAAACAAAGTCATAATAAACACTGATCGTTAACCTATTCAATATGAAGAATAATGGATTCAAAAAAGCCATTAATTTTATTAAAATGGTTTTGTCTGAAGAAAATCATCTTTTATTAAAAAAAAAAAAAAAAAAAAAAAAAAAAAAAAAAAAAAAAAAAAAAACAGAGCACTTGAGTTTCGTTTCTCGAGATTACCAGATAAATCATTAAGTATTCCCAATAATATTTCATACCGCGATGGTGCTCGTTATCGTCAGGTGTTTTTGGAAGGATCTCGAGTTGTTGCACAGTGACATAATTCTTCAGTGAGAGCAAACGTGGGCTCGTAAACGACTAACGGACGATTGTCCTTTTTGCTCGTGGACGGCTCGATTTGATTTTATTTTCGAAATGCTCTGAGAACGGTCGAAAATACTGGAACCCGCGATTAGGGATATCTTTTGTATCCCGTTTAATATTGACGTCGGAAAGCTTCAGACGGTAACTGCAATTTTGACAAAATTATATTTTGCTCGATCGTAAAACGTGGAATGTAAACGAGAGCGTATGTGGCTCTAGATGTAAGAAACCGAATCTGCAAACATTGTGATATTATTCGTCGGTTGGTCGTAAAGAATGGAATGTAAAAAAAGGACTCGTCCTCAAGTGACCTGAGAACTTCGGCAAAATGCGCTCTCCGTCTAGCGTGTTCAGAATTTCCGTGCCAAACGAACTATAGGTAAAGTGGAAGATCATTGCACCTTCTAGATTCGACTGCTTCTTTGCTTTAAAATTGTTTGTAATGTAATTCAAAGGGAAATGGAATATTTTATCGAGTCAAGGACGGGTGGAAGAAGGGCAAATGTGTGAGGTGAGGAACACTTGTAAAGTGTACAGTAAAGAGCAATCGTGAATTGTTAATTTATAGTTACGCAACTCTAAATGCATTTTTGCAGCAAATTTAAGATCACTTGATTGTATAACAGTCTACTAATGTAAAAAACTTTTAGAGATTCGATGAGCAAATTGAATGCAAGCGCGCTCTGCGCAATTCGCTTTCAAACAAACGGTACACGTCGGTCGATAAGAGTCGTACCCCACTTGAACGTGCGTTTCTGCGATTCGTGTTTGCTTAGAGGGTAACGCAGTTCCCTGTGCGAATTCCACTCTTCGCATTCGGTAACGGTGAAGAGAGTACCAGATCTCGCCGAGGACGGTGTTATTCCACCGGGAACCCCAAATCTAAACGTGAAGGCAATAAATAGAATTGAATTGAACAGTATAATATTCTTTATAAGAATATATAATAGAGATTATGAGATTGTATGAGATTACGTCTATACTTAGATATTAGATATTTCTTACATACCTAAGGTCTAACGTATTGCCGACATTTCACACTCTTATCGACTTCTATGCTCAGACAGCATATTCACAGACTTGCCATTTACAAACTCAGAGTGCGCGACGAATGGGTCTCTCACCTGGTCGATACTTTCAATCCCCGCGTCACCAACGTCCAATAAGATCCTAAACCACCTACCCTATATATTTTCGTCTTTTGTAAAACATACGTTCTAATCTACATCCTGTAAATTCATAGTAACATTCCTCAAATAAAACAAAAATAATTATACGAAATTCGGGGAGTCTCAGGTGCTCCATCGGTCAGGTAGCATTCATATTTGCCGACGCAACGGTGTCCCAACGAACGGTTTCTAGCACTCGACTCCAGGTGCGCGGTGCGAAAATACAAGGCGCTGTTGGTCCGTGGGATACACTCGAGCGTCTTTCAGAGGGTGAATCCTACCCCTGTTTTCCTTTCGAGACGCGACCCCGAGGAGGGTAGGAGAGCACGAAGGACTCGACTGCCGGCGACGAAGATGATGCGGGGCAGTCTGGTGTGAAAACGAGTTCATTGGTTATATATTTCCCGGGGCGTCGGGGCGTTAAAGTGTTGAAATTTCATTAAGGGTCTAATGAAGCACACCGCGTAAGGTCTCTACGGCGCTCGCTTGGCCTCTCTGTCCGTCTCCGTCGCGCTGGATGTTTGTTCGAGGGTGGATGGCCCTTAGAGATGCGTAAGCGAATTTACATGCTTCAGGGTGGTTCTTCTGTACGCCGTCACTTGGAAAATCGGAGCCGTGCTCCGGGGTTTTCAGCCAGATCGTCCTTTTCGCTACCGTGGAAAGAGACACGGAGACCCTATTCATCCGTTTCATTAACTTTCCGCCATTAACATATTCTCAAAATAACGATCTAAGATGCACCGCGACCGCTCTAATTACACTTCCAGAAGTTTTTGTGTCGCGTCTCGCGCGTCGTTGCCCGCGTAAAAGAGGCCTTTGGAGCCCGACGAATGAACGACAACGAGGCGCTGTTTTCTGAACGACCCGTCGTCGATTTAGCGGACTTGGCGACTTTCACGTTTCTAAGCAACACCACACCCCCACTCTTTCTCTTCTTCCTTGCCTACAACCATCTCTATTCGGGAGAGGGGATGCGGACAAAAAATGAAAATTTAATTTCGTCGAGTTAACGCGCCTCGAATGAGGGCGGGGAACTTAAGAACACGCGGCCCACGCTGAATAGAAGAATACAGACTTCAACGCTAATGAACATTAATTGCTGGGTGAGACCTGAATAAGATTGTAACGCGATCGCGGTAAATAAATTGCAGTCCCTTTTCGAAGCCTGTTCCGCGAAACGTTGTCGAGTGCTTCCTTGGTTCAGCGGCCGCCGGGAATAATAATTCGTTCAGTTGCAGCTTTTTCCCCAGTTTCCCTGAAAATTCTTCGCCAACCAGGCGTAGTATACTTTTCAATGTTTTATACGTTAAGACGGCAATTACCGATGCCGTGGGTATGAAAGAATTAGCGCACAATCGAGCCCGGTTTATGGAAAATTTTCCATTTTTCCGGTTATTCCACGCGGAAAGGAGCTAACGAGTGATTGGCAGGGAGGCAACGCGTTTCGTCGCTCACGAAGAAGGTTACTGTGTGGAGGATTTGTCGGGACCGGCTGAATTTGAAAGGGAAAATAAACTTGACGATTGTTTGCCTATTTTCGCGTGTATGAAAGATTGTCGAGAGTATGCGGTGATTTATTCAGTAATCTGGAGAAAAATAACTTACGTGTTAATTTTGTAAGGGGTTTTGTTTTATGTCGCATTGACTGCTTGGTCATTAGCGACGAATTTGGACGGATTTCATTTTAACTAGTGGAAATAGGTTCCTTTTTGGAAGCTAGTAAATTTGGAATCATATTTACAATTACAAAAGAATACAATTAACTCCTGTATACCAAGTTTCTTCTAAATTCAGTCATTTTTCGCATTTTGTGTCGTTACGTTGTGTCGCCATTTTGAATTTCTAAATTTTAAATTCAGATTTGGAATCAGCGACCTCAAAAACCCGTGTATACCAAATTTGATCGAAATCAATCGTCAGGAAAAATGGATATAAATGTTTTTCTCAAAGAACTTTGAGGGATTCTCCAACCAGGAAATACTACAATGTATACTATTAAGGAATTTGGAGAGGTGGGGCGTCCAGGAAATACTACAATGTTTACTAGTATTTCTCTGAATTGGAACGGCCTTGCAAGGACGCTGTATGTATATAAATCACTACGCCTGTCCTTCTCTTATAATTGTCTATAAAATAAGAAACTTTGAGGTATCATAGCTCAGCGTAGATTCTAACAAAATTCAAATTGAAGAACGGAATTTGAATTATCTAATAGATTGTTGTGATCATTATTAGATACCCTTAAACATTTGTTTTATTTATTGCTGTACTGGCCAGAAATATAATCCCGGTGTAGTAATTGCATGCTGGTAGTTAACTTGCGGTGGCAGGCAAGTAAATATTAGTATCAAAGGTACCATAGGATACTATAACCATAGGACATAGGATTATAGGATACTATAATTGAAACGTTAAAACTAAATACATAAATTGCACAATAATAATATGTTTTAATCGAGGCAGATTTGAAAGAGCAGCAAGTGGGCCGGACGAAGCCGGCATTCAGAAGCGGAGCGAGATTCTGCACCCGTACGTGGTCAGCCCACGTTCTATTGGATTCAGTCTGGGCTGACCACGTACGGCAAAAAGATAATTGAATTGCAAACAATAAAATGAGTGAATATACTCAGATGCCAGATATTCATTACTCGGAAATGTAACGTTAAAGAAAGATCGATTTTTATCGTTCCAAGAGTTGATTACTTACCTCCTTATAGAACAACTTAATCGACTTACTGAAAGCAAAGAAGGATATAAGGATCGACGGGGGTAGGGGTAACGAATTCATACCTCACGATGTATTTTTTTATTAAGTTTATTTTATATATCGACAACAACACGTCATACATTAGAAAACAGAAGGTTTCTTGAAGCAAACTCGAATGAAAAGTTTTGTGGAACAATCCGAGAGACACTATGTGAGTGTGCCGCGCCATCATCTATGGAGTCGTATATATATAATATTGCGTGTCCCTGTGTGTCGTATATGTCACGTGGATGTACGTTTCGGATGTACGTGTCCGTGCATGTATGTGTGTGCGTGTTTCTGTATGTATTTGTATGTATGGCTGCTAGGTATATGAACTTCCATGTGTATGCAAAATGTGTATGGCTCTGTGTACTACGATACTCTTGTGTCTCCTCTCTCGTTTTCTTTCTTTCTCACGTTCGTTCCGTTCTTCCTTACGTTCTTTCTCTCCTCGCTTTTACCCGATTTCTTTCACGCACGCAGACACACGTCATTTTTTCGCACTTCGGTCATGCTCTTCGTCAACCTTTCCCTAACATTCTCGAATTCCGCGCGCACTCCTCCCTCTCTTCCGTCGTTGTTAACACGTTTCAATATTTCATGGAGTCACGATTCTCGTTGTTGTTTTTCTTTTTCTCTTTGGTCGTTTCCCAGGACGAATTTCGAAAAATCCGCCATGGGAGCTCACGCGCACGACGCGTGACGTTTTACGAGAAGGCGCGTCTTGGAACGAAATTCGACCAGTTCCGATCGCTTTTCGTTCGAATCGAGACACTTCTTCTCTTTCATTTTCCACGTCCATTTTGCCTTCCTTTCGACGCTCTTTCCCAACATTCTCTCTCTTTCTCTCGGTCACTCGCTCCGATTCTGTTCTCTCTGTCCCGCAGTCATTCTTTCATTCGCTGCCCCATTGACTCTCCTGTCGTGAATCGCTTCCGGAAATACCTCACGTGGTGCCGTGAGCGGAAAAAACGGAAAACGAAAAGACGTACGGTTTTACATATACATACTTCTCTTTTTCTCTCTCTTTCTATATATAATCGCGATTGTAACGTCTAGAGAAATAGGCGGCGCTCGTCGTTCGGCAAAGGAGTAGGAAAAAAAGAAAAGAATCGGTAAAAACGAAAAAAAAAAACGAGCGAGAAAACGTTGAAAAACGGGCAATAAGACGAGAAGGCAGTCCCGTGCTGCGGCCGAAAACAATAATATCCTCGGGAGTTTCGTAACCGAAAGATGTGACTCGCACGAGGCGCCCTCCGCGATTCAGTCAGCCGCGCGCGGAATTTCGCACGATTTCCGTTCTGCCATTTTTGGTGCCTCTATCTATCTATCTATCTATCTATATATATATATATATATAATATATTTATATATTTATATATATTATTTTGTTTTTTTTTTTCAATTTACTTCAAAAAGCGGCAGTGCATCGTCGTCGAATTCACTCTCGGGCTATGAGAAGGGAGGGCGATCGTCGTATTTATCTCCTTTTGTCGCTATTACTATTATTCTTTACAATTTTTGCGTTTTTTTTTTGCCTCTCTTTTTGTTTCTTTTTTTTTTTTGCTTTATCGCGCCGAAAAATGATCTTTCCGTTGTTTTGTTCGTTCGTCTATCATTTTCGCGACGAGACAGCCTAAATACACTCTGGTTCTTTTTTTAAAAATTTCTCCGCTCTTTCTCTCTCTCTTCTCGTTACGGGGTGGGGGTGGGTGGGTGTCGTGACACATTGGTTAGGAACGTACGAAGTTTCTTTTTTTGTCATAATCTCTCTCACTCGAACGGCGACGGCGCGCGCGATGTTTCCGACTTGGAGACGCGAATTTTGACTCCGGTGCCGAAAGAGCATTTTGTCCCCTTAATCCTACCGTTTAGCCCCCTCCCTTTCACAACTCGTTTTGTTTCTCTTCCTCTACACGTCCACTTCATCATTTTCTATACAGCGCCAAAGATATACATACATACATTACATACATACATATATATGAGGAAAACTAGCCACGTGCCGCGGTGTCAGCGATGCAACCCTCCGCGCCTCCTCTTGCAATAATTTATGTACAATTTTACAACCTACGACGCCGCCGACGATATAATTTTTTTTTATTTCCTTATAGTTTGCCTTTAAATACACGAATAGGACCTAGACATCGTTAATTTTTTTTTCATCATCATCATCCTTCATCTTTACACTATACTAACGAAATCTAAACGTTCAATTTTCATTTTCACCACACTAGGAATAATAAATTTTGCCGTATCGTTAGTATACCTTTATAGAAATATGCTTACAAAAATAGAATTTCGCGAGGCGCCGAAAGCGCGTCGCTGCCGGGTGCGGGCGAGTTTATTAGGAATTTTCGCGTTTTGTTTGCTTTCGTTTTGCATTTTTTCGTTTTTATGTATATAGCGTATCCGAACGATTCCGAAAGAAAGTGTCAGCTGCGCGACCAGCCAACCTTCTGTTGCCGAAAACGGTTCGCTGGCCGCTCCGTTTTGTCGTGTATATATATTTTTTTTTTTTTTTTTACGGAATTTTTCGTCTCATTCCGTGTCCACCCGTCGCCCCCATACTCCTCGCGATAACACGCCCCCATCTTGTCTATCTCCCTTGTTCACCGTCGCGCCGTTCGCCGCTCGTTTCTTCTGTTGTCCCCGTGCAAGTAATTTAACGCGTGAATTTTCTCCATCTCGCTAAATCGTATTCATCCGCTCGCATTCATTCGAAACGGCACTCTCTCGTTCGCACAAAAAATTCTCACCGTCGCGCGCAAAATCCCAATCGCTCTCTCTACGTTCATCGCACCCGAATCGCATACCAACACTCGCTAACGTTCGTTCACGCCATCCTCCGTCGTTCACGCTTTGCCACTGTCGTACAAATTTTCACTCTTGTAAGCGCTCGAGTCTATCTTCCCTGGTTTCCCTTTCTTATATCCCATTTTTTGTAGAGTTTTCCCAAGAACGTATATATGTGTCTCAAAATTGTGAACAACTGATTCGGTTCTTCGCTGTCGTTTACAATGTACGTACAATAGTGATAATAATGACAATGAGGAATACCATTAATCGCCGCAGTAATAATAATCATAACGGTGACAATAAGAAGAACAATCGATAATGATAATTAAATAACGGTTACAAACGTCGCACCTCATTTTTCGTGTCTGTGTATGTGTGTTTCTTTTCTCACAATTTATTTGTTTTTTTTTTTTTTCGCTTCGATTACTTACGGACAGATCAATCGATAAGAAACGGATATTACTAAAGGTTTTAGGACGAATGTTTCTTTTCTTCATCTTTGTTTTCTTTTACTCGTTTTAGCAATAATGGCAAGTGACGGGTGACTGACATCGTTAATCGCAATAATAATAGTAATCGTACCGATAATATAAAGTGCAATTTGTCATTCTTCGTTTTCTTCGTTCTCTTTTTTTTTTTTTTCGTTTTCGTATGCACAATAACTTCATTTTTGTCCTCTCTTATTCTTTGTCTTTTATTATTTTTTTTTCTTTATTTCTTTAAATCATTCACGTGCACAATTTCATCACGCGCGCTTTCTAAACTTCAAGTTAACATCATCATTTAGACTCGTCATTACAATATTACATTATTAGATTACATTATATCATAATACGCTAGCGTTTATTCAATAAATTTTACATACTTTGATACGCAGTATGATGGTTTTCAAAAACGGTCATCGGCCAACCAAATTTTGCTCACACATCAATACACCTACGCTCAGTAGTCGAAGTAATTTGTACTTGTAGCCATATACTATAAATATTTTTAGTAGTTTCGGCCTCTTTTTTTCTCGCCTTTCGCAAAGTAGTTTTCCCTTTTTTTTTTTTTGCCGCAACATTTTTCTTGTCTCCCTTGTCCCATTCGGTCGCCAGTGTATTCTTTTTTTTCGAGGCCCTACAATAGTTTTTCTTTCTTTTGATACGAATATTTAAATATTACTTTACCACCGCTTATCTCTCTCCCTTTCGCTCCCCTCCTAACGTTTTTTCTCTCTCGCTTACTCTCTCACGCACACGAATATCTCGCTTTCTTTCGCACTCGTTCACTCTCCGTGTGTTCATTATTCTCTTTCGACCTGTCGAAAAATCTTTACAAAAAACACGACAGCGATGCGCCTTCGTCTCCGTCGGTTTTTACTCTCCTCACCGTCGCATCGGTATCCCCGCTCTTCGCCTCGCTCTCCACCATTTTTGTTCGCCGCACTTTTGTTAAGTTTAGACCTTAAATAGTATCGAGATATCGTTGCCAAAAATATATAAAAAACCCATAATCGATTTTCGAAAAATCGAAAACAAGCGCGCTCAGCTCGAAATAGCTAAGGACGCCGAAATCGCGTTCACTCGGAATTCTCTCTTTAAGCGTTCGTTTAAAAATTTCTCTAGTCGCCGGTCGTCGTTTTCGCCTCTCCGTCTTTTGTCCCGTTTTTTTTTTTTATATCTCGTTTTTGCGCGAGTCTACAGCCGAAATCCATCGAAAATATATATATATTTTTTTTTCTCAGTTCTTAGTCGCTTCCTTCGGGTGCAACTCTTTGAGGTCAGGAAGAAGGAAAGTAATTACATTCGTCGAGTACGCGTTAGGAGAAAAATACTCACAAGTTGATCGATTATTATTATCGATACACAACGATAGGTCGTAGATATTTTCCTCCGAATTCGGCGTCTATGAAATTTCGAGCTGCGCATCGAGATCGAGGCGCGGTCACCGGGCGACCGAATCACCACCAAGAATTTACAATAAATTTTTGACTCACGCACGCTCTTTCTCTCTCACTCTTTCTCACGGTATTCATTCATTCTCTGTCGTCGCTCCACCGTGCTCGAGCAAACGTACCTCGGTTTCGCGCAAGCAGCGCTCTCGCGTAAACGAGTCGATCTCGAGGCTGGCCGATTTACCACCACCCCTATAATAGATCTTTCGTATTCGTCTCTCTCCATCTCCCTCTCATTCCCTCGCTTACTTTCCCTTTTTACAATAATCTCTTTAAAACCACCTAAAAACCACGAGTGGATAAGGTAAAATTTGTATCATTTCTTTTCCTCTTTCGTTTTCATTTTATACATCTAAAGTTACTTGCACCCGTTTCGGACGGGGCCGCCGGTGACCAAGCCGTCAATCGCGATTCTAGGATGCAACCTCTTTTTGGAGTTTCGTCTTTTTTCCTTCCAATTTACTTATTCCCTTCGTTTCCGTTTCTCGTTTCTCGTTTCTCGTGTTTCACACACGCTGTCGTTCGTTCGCTCCTTCTCTCTCCCTACCGTACACTCTTTCTCTCGCACTCCTTAATTTCAATTGTTTTCACACTCTCGCACTCCGATTGCGCGCTTTACACACACTCTATCTCGCACCTGTACCTCTCTATCGCCTGGTTCGCTCACATCACTCTCTCTCTGTCACGCCGTATCTTTCTCGTTTCGAATAAATCACTATTATCATGATGATTCCTCGCTAACGAATCTGCCGCCCCTTTTTTTCCTCCACTCTTGTTTTTTTTTTTTTTCATCATCTTTCGTTTCAATGTTTCGTTTAATCGTTAAATTCTTTCCTCATCATTTCATTTTTTTGCTCTGTGTTCTGCCGCAATCGAAAGTATGTTTCATCGAAATGCTACCGCGACCTTGTTTCGTTTTCCTTTTTATAAAAATGTACACTTACTACGCTTAAATTGTCGTCAATTGTTTTTCTTTTTCCTCGTTTTTCATTTACTTTTTTAAAGATACAACAACATACTATACGTATATGGCTCTACAGATGTTCGCTTGCACTGCAACTCAAATGTGTGTCATGAATGTCTCTTGGTCCATCGGCGGCGCGCGTTCAATCGAGCCCAAGAGTCGATCGCGTTTATCGTTTAGGCCCTGTTAGTTTGCCATTTGTCCCATCTCTCAGCTTCGACTTTCGTCCGTCAGCTGACGATCGACGGACGGGGGACGTCTCTTTGGGTCTCGATCGAGTAGCGCGCGATCGATGCACCACGAGGGCGGATTTAGTGTTTATTTATTATTAATTTTTTTTTCTTTTCGGAAAATTAGGACCTTCCCGCAGCTCGAATCGCGAAGCCACTCGAGCGCCACGGGAATTCATGTTTAGAAACTCCTACCCGCGTTATGCTTCTATCGGGGTACCCGCAAGCAACACGTCCCCGAAGAACGAGCAACCGATGCTCGTTCCCCCCGCGATCGGTTCACGGTGATCGCAGTCGACGACGGATCTGGGTGTTGCCGCTCCTCTGTCTTACCCTCTTCTCTCTCTCTTTTCTTTTTTCGTTAATCTTTTTGAACACGAGTTTAATGGAGCTCGATGGGTATAACGGCCTAATGTGAAAATCAGGATGTTAATTTCCATGGTGTTTAAAACGCACGGGTCTGTTTCGCGAATTCGTTTGGCCAAGTCAGTTCGTCACCTTCGGTTTTCTTCCGCGACGGCTTTTCTACCCATTTTCTGGTCGATCCGAGGGACGAGTCGATGCCCGGCGCGACCATCTCTCTCGGCATTTCTCCGATCGTCACGCGTCTAAGCTTCCTTTATTTAAAAGGACGTTCGTCTCCGACACTCTTTCCTCTTTGTTTTCAGATGGTCCCGCTAAGATCGACCCGGCTCGTATCAGTTCGGTCGAGTGCCGAAAATCCGCGTCGTTGCGAGCGGGCAGCCCCAGTCTCGTTTGACCATGGCGTGTTTGTTTAACCCCCGTGTTGTGATACCAGGCGGTATACTGTATACAAATATCATTAAGTTTTACATTACAATATATCGGTCATTTTGTTTTCTTCAGTTAAAGTTTATGTGGCATGTATATACGCATTGTATTCGTGGGAAATGAGAACCAGTCTTATGGCGCCTGACTGTAGCGCAGGCATATTCTGTAACGTAAAAATATATACATCATCTGTGTGGTATGTATAGTGCTGCTCTGTAACTCAAGATTTTACATCCAGTTTATGCATCATCGTTTAAATCCTGTACAAAAAACGTTCAGCTACGCTTGAGGCAGATTCAGCCCCGATCGTTGAGGCCTGAGCCGCGCGGCCGTCTCGCTTCGGTCGTCGTCGAACGTCTGCGCGGTTATAAACGGTCGACTGGCGGTTTAGGTACGCGCCACGAGGAAAGCGGGTGGCGGACGTTTCGTCCTCGTCAGCGGAGATTAAGAAAAACCAGGGATCCGACCGGCCAGCGTATAGCGTGTGTGATCTTTCTCGATCGCGCGTCGCGAGTACGCGCGGCTCAGTCTCTTCGGGGCAAGAACGAAGCGGACCCGCGGGTAGGTCGGTGGTTATCATTACTGCATTACTTTTTTTTTTTCTTTTGTTATGTTGACAAACTGCACGGCAACTAGTGTTTCTGTAATCATTTTTCTTACGGTTTTACTTTTTTTTGTTTTATTTCCTGTTACGTCTGTCTATTACTGCTGGTATCTGTAGATGTGCATGGCCGTATGCGTGTGTAGCTGCGTGTACGTATTCATTCTGTCACGTATGCTGCGTGTGGTATAGAATGGTCGTGTGTGCGTGTAGGAATTTCGTGTACGGAATTTATCTTGTGTGTGTGTGTATGCGTGTATAAATGTGTATGTACGTACGTGTATGGCGTGTGTACGGTATGTGTCCGAATATAACGTGTACCTCGTCTGTGTCGATCAGAATAGTGGTGTGAGGATGGCGTAATCCGTGTAGTGTCCTACTTTTGTGTGTGACCAAACGTCTCCCATACCTTATCGTCGTCGTATTATCATTAAATATCATTAGTATACTATATATAATATTATATCGAAAATAACGGATAATACAACACGTAGGGAATCGAGGGTTGCGTGGGTAGGTGGGGTTTAGGGTTCGGGGTGGCTTGGGTGGCTTCTTACTTCGCTTTTCTTTTAGAGTTAGGTTAGTGGGGGCGGTTGGGGGGTGGTTGGATGACGGAGAGGATGTCGAGGGACACTGGTTACGGGGAATCGAAAAGGGCGCTAGCTGCTAATATCAGCTGTGTTGCTTCGGGGCGTATGCGCGTCCGCGGCCGCGATCGCGACAGCCGTGACGCGTTCCACGCGACGATGGTTCTCGATCGGGGGATCGCCGATGATCGACGCGTCGCGGTTGGACGTCGACGGTCTCGATCCTGGATCGCCTCGATCGAACCAAGGCGCGTTACGGACTCGCGCGATCCGTTGATCGCGGTCCGCGGACGGCTCGATGAGCGGCGGAGCTAAAGTTACATGGTCTCCCCACACGTGTGCGTATAATCGTAAACGAAGTCTTTGTTTTCCATTCTTTATTATGTCTGTCTACGAAAAAACACTAATGGTAAATATCATGTATGTTTTTTTTATTTTATCCGGCGGATCACTTTTATACTGACTGGGTTATACTGTACTTTTACTCTGCAGGATTACCGTTGGAAGTGACGAGGGAGTCTGACGGGGCGGACTGGATCGAGGGAATCGGTAAAGGAGCTTGGGGTCGGGTTCGAAGGGTGGGCACCGGGTAGATTCTGCAGGTTACTTACGTCGAAGGAGACGGATAGATTGGTAATTAGGTCGGGACGATTATCGGAAGAACGGGTTAAGTAATTGGTTGATCCGGTGAAGGGGTCTAAGGGGGGGGGGGCCACCCACAACGGGGGACGGGGAGAGCCTGGTGGATCGACGGGAGATCATTAAAACTGGGTGTTTGTAGAGGGGCGGGTGGGTTTCGGGGGGTTGGGTGGGTGGGGAAGGGGTACTTTTAATCGCTTGCTTATTAGAACTGGACTGGCTGATACAACTGGTAGAATACAAGTTTTTTTTCTTTCGTTTTACATACGGCTATTACTTCGATATACGGTAGGTAGTTAGTATGTAGTTGTCGACACACAATTCAATGATTACTGGGCGTTTACTGTTTATACTGCTTTACTGCTTGTTTAATTGTTAATAATTAAGTAAGTTTAATTGTAGTTAGTTAGTTAGTTAGTTAGCTCATACGTAGCTTCACGTCATTCATAGTTAATGTGGTTAAATTCTACGCTTGTATTTGGGGGCCGGGGACGTTGGTGGAGGGGGTCAGGGTGGTGTCTGTGTGTGTGTGTTGGGACAGGTGTCGGGGGCACGTCGGGGATCCCGGGCAGTTGGAAAGTGTGGGAGGCGTCGCGCGTCGATCCAGGTGTCGACGAACGATCGCAGGGAGTCGATACCGTTTTCTTCGGCCTCGATCCCGGTCGCGTCCCAGATGGATCACGGCGACGGATCGCCATAGATCGGAGAGCTGCGCGCGCGATCGCTGGTCAACGATCGCCCTGGCCGATCGCCGCGCGACATTTCTGGGGTACTCTGACTGGGAAGTGGGAGAGACCATAGTACACATATATATTATGTAAGTATACTTATCGCATAGTAATTTAATCAATATACGTGTGTGTTATCGGTGCATAGCAGCGTTCCGAACTCCTTGCATCAACCAAAACGTAGATTTCTGGGGCGTGGATGGATATATCTGCGAGCATGTACGCGCGTGTGTACGTGTAGGTGTATCATTTACCTGCGCACGGATGCACGGGCGTGTATCAGTGTAGGTGTGGGTCCGCGTGCGCGTGCAACAGGGTGCGTATCTTGCGCTCGCGACGACAACGAGCGCCTCGGGGAGGTTCGTTTCGGACCTGCGGCGTCGCAGACGTCGAGATTCTGAGTTCGTCGAGTTGAGTCCACGATTCAAGGCTCCTGGTCGTCGACGGTGTCGACAGGTCTTGGTCTCGGGGGCGAGTCTTCGAGCAACCGCGCGATAATCGAGACGGCGAGCGTCCCGAATGGTATCGGTAATCGTACGCGGAGTACTCGATTCGGGGGTAGCACGTTACGGACCAAGGATATTCGAACCGTTCGAAGCGTTTAGCCTCCGTTATTGGTTTCGGGTGTCAAGATCGATGAAGCAAATTTCCGTTTATCGGAATGGAACAATCATCGGTACGCAACGTGGCAAGGCACCATCGACGACCCATCTAACGCTAGAGGAATGTATAACGTCTTTTTGAATCTGGTCCCAGATGCGAGTAGTCGATCGTAGATCGTCCGAGTACGAAAAGAAAGGAAAATTCGGTTAACCCTCGCGGCGTTCCCGGTCGTGGAGGATTGAGGAACGTAGTTCCGAGGCAGTCTACTTGAATCTTGAATTTGTGCACCAGTCGTCGAAACAGTCGTCTCTTTGGCAAAACGAACGCGATCCTCCGCAAGGAACAACCGAGATTCGTGCACCGTTCGACGCGCGGGTACGTCTCGGCGTCGCGACGACGCTGATCTCGTCCGAGGATCCGGGGGTGGGGGGAGGGGGCGGGGCGGGCTCGTGTACGAGCGCGAGCGCATGGTGTTTCTGTGAATGTATGTCTCAGACCGGTTTAGGATGACGAAAACGGGCAGCGGGCGAGCACCAGTCAGGCTTTGGGTGGGCGTTCGGTCTATGTCGGGCCCCTTTGTATAATTTTAGTATTTTTTTCGTATAAAATCAACACTGAAGGCACATTCTATCGGACGAGTCGGCCCAGTGTGTGCTGTGAGTGAGATTGGGCGCGGGACCCGCTTCCACGCGCTTGCGTGGCCGCGGCAAACCTGGCGATTTTTCGTTGCGGGCCCGAAGGGTGGCATTATGCACCTATCCCTCTAAGCTAACGGGCCGCCGCATCTAATAAAATTATGTGGATATCCTCTGGGGTTTGCGGCTCGTGGAGCTCCTTAGACAAGTGTACGGGGAGCGGACGTGGAGCGGAGGAGGTGAAGGAGCAGGGAATGGGGGCGTGTGTGTGGCGGCAAGGATAACCTTAATTTTCATTTGTCTAAAGCGGAAATATCTGGCGGCAGCCGCGGCCGGGCCCCGCGCGAGAAACTGTTGATTCGTGTGACGGTTATTTTGATCCGGTTGCCTTCCTCTATTGCGTCGGGTTTTGGGGGTCTGTTCACTTTTTTCGCTTTTCGTCGAAATGGCTATTTCAAAATTGAGAGCCGGTCCGACGCTCGCCTGACTTTGCCCAAGGCCAAACTGAAAGTTTCTCGGGGGTTTGTGCTTCGAGTCGCATGTGGTGAGGCCTATCTCAACGATCACGGCGAAGACGAGTGGAGATCGTTTTCTTGTGTTTGAAAAATCAAAACCGGTCGCCTGAAACGTCTCAGGCCTCTCGATACAGAGAGTCCCGACTATGGAGATTGACGGATAACCCGGATTCGCGTTTCCCAAGGATCGACAGATCGTAAAGTATCGTAAAGGCACAGAGAGAGTGTAGTAACGCGATCGAAACGGGAAGAAATCATATGTTTCGTGGGAATTTCGATAAAGTTTGCGAGCCTGGATCAGTCGGAGTATCAACGACGATCGCAGATTATTCTGTAACGTAAATAAGTGTTTCTGCTCGATCCTCGGTCGCAACGCGTTTGCAAAACTAAATCCCAGGTCGACGATCGCGTCGCGTCTTTGGAATCGTTTTCGAAGGTCAACGGAGGCTGGGTCACTCGGTGGTCATCGTCGAATAGCTAAAACAGGCCACTAGAACATGGACTCGGAGCAGCGGGATCTTAACGAGTAGAGTCTGCGTGTGTGGTGTCGTGTAGCTCGAGCGTGCGTGTGCTCTCGTGTTAACGTGTATCTCATCGTTCTCTGAACTTGACAGAATTTCGTCGGAGAGGGAAACATTGCTCACTTGTGCGGAAGCACATAGAACCGACAGGAACCCTTCGATCGGTCTAGAATCAAGTTTACGGTGTCGCGTTGTAACGCAAAACGGGCCGCGTCGCTGCGGGTGCAGCCGCGCCATGCGTCGCAAAACGCCGTGATCAAGTATCGTTACCGTGACTCAAACGTCGCTCGTTTGCATCAGATCAATCAACAACGATCGGGCGTGGCGCCTGACGCCTCGAAAGAACGAAATCGCGAAAGGTGTGAACGATCGACGCGTTCGCAAGACGGTTCCACGGATAACCAAAGCGCGGCTCCTAGAGGTCCCCGATTCATTTAAACTTCATCCCCAAAAACTGTCCGTATCACCCTCTGATAACGGCAAAAATCTATATATAACATCCGGCTGGATTTCTCCGTAACACGCGGATTTGTCCAAGCGGCGATCGTCGCCGTTCGGCGCTCCCCAGCTTCCCGTTCCCGCGACGCGAATTCGATCAAGAAGGAATCGATCGATCGCGGCCGCGATCGAGCCCCGTCTCCGTATCGGTTCAACGAGTCAATAGTCGAAATAATCAATCGAGGTAAACAGCAGAACGTAACTATTTTATCACATACACGACGGAGGCTCGTCGCGAATGTACCGCGTGTCTTCCGTCGCGGGAACGTAGGACGAAGAGGGGGCGCGCGAGACGGACGTCTGAAAAAACTTACTAGCAATAAAACATCATTAATAAGAAAAAACATCGTTCAATCATCGAAGAGGCAACGAACATACTGATGAATGTACAAAGAATCGCGGCGACCGAGACGACCTGTCGCGTCCACTTCGATGGAACTCCAATGACTCCACTTTTAAAAGAAGGAATCTCCTAAAAGTGCACCCCTTTCAGAAGGGGTAGGAGTCGTTGGAGCGTCCAAGAAGGCAACGCACAGCTGGCAGAGCACGGTCGCCTTACACGAAGAAGTTACTTGCTAGGAAAAACGTAAACACAACAATTCTATGGTCGGAGACGTCGATCGAAAAGAATCGACGTCCTAAGGTATGTATATCGATTCTTATCGACGGACGCCGAGTTGGCGCGCGGTGCTTATAAAACAGAGGCAGAGGGCTTGGAGGAGTTTCTCGCGGAATTGTTCCTTTCTAGGCCTCGCATTCTGCTGTATTCCCTCGGCTAGCGGACGATACGTGACCGCGCTGGAGGACTTCCGCCTCGTTAATTTCACTAATATTGTTCTAGTTGTTTCGTTCCGTCGCGCGTCGAAGCGACATAAACGATTCGATCGTTTCAAAGTCGTCGGGTGTCGATCTGTCGTTTCCACGTGGATGTGCTCTGTTTGAAGGCTGTTTGCGGCGTGGAGGGGGGGCGGGGTGCTTTCGCGACCCCCTCGATTACTATTGCGTAGGTGAACCATTTGCATCGTCCTGTTCGATTCGAAAACTTAAAACCAGTTGTCCTCGAGTTTACATACTATGGCGGGCGGCGCCGTGTGATCGGCGCCGAGTCGGTTAAAAAGGAGCGAAAACTGAAATCCGGTTGTAAGAGCAGAACGCCTTCTGCGCGCATCCTTCCATGAAACATTCGCACACATCGGCGATATCAATCGTCTCAATTGAATCGTTCATCCTCGAAGGGTTCGAGTGAAACGTTTATTCGTTTCCCAATGACGCTCTGATAATCGGGAGCCCTCCTTCGCGCGACAGGTAACTCTTCTGTCTACTCGTAGACGAAGAAAGAGATTTGATCCAGCGTTTTTTCAACATTAAATTTTGTCCATTCGATTTCGTTGATTTTCGATTTAGATAATTTGCCGATTCGGTTAATTGTTCGTTTGGTTTCCATGGTTGGGTCCAATTGTTCGAATGGGGGTACGATTAGGTCGATTGTTTCAAGTGATACGCCGTTATTCTTTCTTTGTTTGTTTCTTTTTCTTTCTTTTTTCTTTTTTTTTTGTCGATAGTGATGATTTGCGTGATGTCGGGACGGGGGATCGCGGAGGAGTATATTAGGGCGTTGGGGGAGGTGGGTTGAGGGGGTTCGGAGCAAGGGAGAGCAAAGCTGGGTATTTCGAGGGCTGCTCGACGGGTAGCATAGAGTTCCAAACGCTCCGTGATCTACAGACATTCAATATTAAACAGATCAATCAACTATGTCGTCATATAATACCACTAGGATAGTTCATAATCGTAAGTTATATCAATAATATAATTATATCGTTATGTATCATTAATGCTTGTATGTGTGTGTGTGAGTGTGTATTCTTTCATTTCTTCTCATTATACTTAAGTCTCAAGTTACAAGCTAGCGTATAAATGATGGGTAAGAAACGACCACCTAGACGAGAGGGAACCCGACGAGAACGGATACGCGACGCCGAGCGCCGCGGCGGGCGTCGCGGAATCGGCCATGTTCCGAGTCGAAACACTCGAACGAGGGAACTCGAGCGCGATCGTTCGGAGGAAAGATCAACGTCACGCTCGATCGGCACCGCCCCATTCGGGCAGGCCGATTTCATTGTCGTTTCGCTTCGTCTCGGTGGATTGTTTGTTAGCCGCCATGTTTTTATCGGGTTGTCCTCGTACCGTTTATACTATATATCGTTAATCGTATTATCGTTATAAGTGTTATTAGTCGTTAAATTACTTTAATTAATCGTTAGGTATAATTCAATTAATCGATATTCTTAACCCTTTTAATAATTATTGTTAGGTAGTTTATAGTTTTTTTTTTTTTTATTAGGTTTCGATAACGCGTACGGATTATTATTATTAGTATAATTATTATTATTTTATTCTTTCTTGGAAGCAAACCTTATTCCTGTTTTTTTTTTTTTCATTGGAAAGGATTTACCGAGGGTGGGTGGGGGGCGGAAAGTGGCTCTTACCGTTTAATCTTGTTTTAGCGGTGGTTGCGTGGGGAGGGGGTGGGGGCGGGATTTGGGATCTCGGAGGGGACGCACCTGTTGTCCCGCGCGAAAATCTGCGAAAAATCAAAAAGTCGAATAGCGAATCTCCAGCGATTCCGTGAATTTTGCAATTTTTTTTTCTGCTTGTTTTTCGTTTTTGTTTCGTTTACTCTTAAATAGTCACGCATTCCGTTCTTTCTATCTCTCTCGCCCTTTCTCTCTACCACCTCGCTCTTTGACCACCTATGTAAAAAGCTCTCCTTCCCGTTCACTCAGTTCTTTTCTTCTCTCCTCTTCTTTCCACTTTCGGAATTGTTAACTCTTTCGCTTTATCTCTCTCGCTTGCTATCACACTCACGCTCGCTCCCTGTTGCACACGCACATTCATACACAAACTTTCTCTCTTCTCTCTAAAACACACACACGCTCCCTCGTTTGCAGTTTTCCTTCGTTTTCACGTCGTACGAATTGCTCAGAACGCGTTGCGTTTTCAACGAATTGCAAGTGGCAAGGTTTCTCGCTAAACTATAGTTTCGATCGGCGAGGAGAAGCTTCTCCTCTGTTTTCTGTCGTTTCACATACGTATGTATATATGTATATATACGTATTTATTTTTTTCTCTACCTGTCGGGTTTGTGAATCGGTGGTCGTGTGTTTCTTTGATTTTCATTTTTGTCCCCATTATTTATCTTTCCATATTGTTTCGTTTTATTTTCCCATTTTTCGTCATTCTTTTTTTTTTCGCTCTCTGCAGTCTCCAGTGCTGTGTGTTTTCCTGATTTGCTACGGTTACTTTCTCGCGGTATGCGTCGAGAGAAATCGGCTAACGTCGGTCGCCGTTTCGTGGCCTGGCGACCGTGTGTCATCTTCCAACGTGGCCCCACTCTCTTCGCTCGACGATCCTGGTTCGCAGGCGTCTCGTTTATCAGCACATCCTCGGCTCCCCGGTTCGCGGATCGACCACCGGAAGTACGATGCTCGCCGCTTCGATACGTAATGCTGTCCCGCTCGTGAGACGTGAGAAATACCTTTTGCTTGTCTTTGCGACCGGCGGCTAATTCTTCGACGCCACATCGAGGATCGAGATCGTTTCGAGATCTCGATCTCCATCCGTGGAGTATTCGACGAGCCGAATGCGCTCGAATTTGCCAATTACTTTCGGAGAGAACAAGATCGGCTAACTAAGTAATTCGTGAACGATTAAATCGCGCCGATCCTCTTTCCTCTTGTAGGAAACGAAGAAATCGGCGCTTGAGGTAGGAAAGGAAAACCGGCGTCGAACAGACTTCGACGTGTCTCTGTAAACGAACGATACTACCGATGTTACTATCGATCGGGCGTCGATGTCGCCCGGAAACGTGTTAAACGAACGTTTGTCGCGTAAAAAAATGAAAACCGTTCGGTCGATCGGTTATGGTATCGGCAGAATGTCGAGCCGCGTTTATCGATCTGCGTGTCGCGGTGCAGTTGCATTCGACACCGTCGTGATTCCCGTCGATGTGCCGCTATTATCGCTCCTTGGAATGATTATTCCCGTCCACATTATCGACGAATCGGACGAACGAACAATAATTGCTCCTTTGCGATTATTGCCTGTCTGAACTATTATCTACCGGTGATATCGTTAACTATGTACACTGAGGACTAATTCGTAGAAGATCAAGCTGTCTGTTTCTTTCTTTTCTCTCTCTCTCTCTCTCTCTCTCTCTCTCTCTCTCTCTCTCTCTCTCTCTCTCTCTCTCTGCTGTTCGTGGAAGGGAGATCCCGAGACGCTGCACGTTTTCGGGGCATTACGCCTCGTCGAGGCTGATATCGCATTTTCCTGGTACGTCTATTTTATTTTTATTAGTCTCGTGGTTGATTTGCGGTGGCGCGTTTGTGTGTCAGCTGCGATTAATCGCCGATGTTTGTACGGTGCATCGCGTGTTCAGCGTTGCTAGCGTTGGAACGGTTCGGTTAGTATATCTGTCGGATTGGACCGGGTCGGTTGGATCGTCGCGTGTGCTATACGGAGGATTTGAAGGCGGGTTTCTATGGGATCCTATCGCGGATGCTTGCGTCCGTGACGAATTTTCAAACGTTTTACCAGGAGGCTGCCGAAACGATCGCTCCAAAACACTTGATCCTCGGCTTGCTAGTCGTCGATTTTCGAGAACAAATCGGTACGTGAGCTGGACGAGCTCGATTTCGCGGCGGCTGGAAGCGCACACGAAGAGCAGCGGTGGTCCGCTTCGGGTTGAGCGGACGTTTCGGATTGTTTGATTACGGACAAAATTAAGAGACTTTCTTTTCTACTCGGTGTTTCGAGAATACTGTCCAATTTTCGGAAATAATAGCCGGAAACCCGATGGAATTGATACGAATCGATTCTTAGATTTTCGTTTTTTGATATGGCTCTCCGTGTCACGAGCTCAGAACGGGCAGTCTGCGCGAATTAAGATCGTCGTCCATCTTCGTTTATCGAGTCGTAGTCGAGTCTCTCGGAGATACGTTCGCAAAGAACCGGATGACGACGAATATCGTGGATCTACGCTACGAGATAATACGTGGTCGATCCCTCCTCGATGCCCGATATATCTCTTCGGCTCCGCTCTTTCCTTTCTCTCTTAAAACTCTCACTCCCTTTCTCTCGCTTCTCAACTGCAAAGCTTTTCGATTATTCTCGGATTTTTGGCAAATTTTCCTTAGTCCCGGCCGCGGGAAACAGCGAGTCGACAGTCGAGTCCTTTCGATGCTTCTCACTCCCCGTTCGCAATTATTCTATCATCCTCGTCTTCCGACCACGTTCCCTTTCGTCTCTCCCTTCCTCTCCTAGCACCGTAATCGTCAATCCACCTTGCGTCCCCCGTCCGAAGACGAGAGTCCTTAGAATAATTATCTCGGGTGACCCGTCCACTCGCGTCGTCGCTTAGTTTCACAATGCAGGAAGTGTTTTTCTTCGCTGACGCGAGAAAGGAAACGTCTATCGTCTTTCCCCTTCGCTTTCTCTCGCCTGACGGATGGGTTTTCTGGTTCGCTGTGTTTCCACTTTTTACTTTCTCGTCGCTCGTTTTTACGTTCTTCGAGCGGACTTTTTTCTGGGGAACGGGAATTCTTTTTAGGGGGTAGGAGGGCGAGGATGGGCGTACAGGTATAAGGGGGTTGTTTTGGACGAATCGCGGGGGGGGGGGTTTGCAGGAGCGGAGTGTTCGGGCCGCGCGACGATCGACCGGCGACCTTCCAGCGATCGAGGTTCACGGGGACTTTGAAAGACAGGTCTCGTGTCCACGTCGCACTTAGGCTCGCGGCGATCACGCGTCCGCTTTCCCCGTCCGACGTGGACGCGAACCGTAAGAATTTCGAATCCGACCCAGACGCGGCGGGCACTGAGAAGACTATTTTCCGTTCTTCTTTCTTTTTTTTCGTTTTATTTTTCCCTTAAAACTTTTTCTTTTTTTTCCCTAAATCGTTCGATGGTTCGGTGGTTAATTTTTTTGCTGAGTTAGCTGCGAGGTTTCGATACGTCCCGCCGCCGGCGGATATAATACTATATGTATACATATATTTATAATATATCATTTATACAATCTAGAGAAAGGGATCTTTTTTGGGGGTTGGGGGTGCCCCCCCCGGGGGGGGGGGGCGCAAAGAGGTTGTTCGGGCGTGACGGGAAGGTCGCGCGTCGCTGGTCGCCAGACCGGCCCCGGAAAAGTATATACTAAGGCCGATTTTGGTTAAGAATACGCTTCGCATTATTTTTTTTCTTCTTCCACTCTTTTGATCAACTTTTAATTTTAACATTAAGGCGCAACGTGATAAACTTGTACTTTTTTCCTTGATGTGTCTTTTAGATTCTGGCCGAAACTGCGTGTAAGTGTGGCGGGTGTTAGTGTTACTGTGTTTAAGACTGTGTCGTTTGTATGGCTGTGTGCGTGCGTTTGTGTAGAGCGTGATCGTGCCCCTCTACGTACGTGTACGGTTGTGTCGTTGTACGCGTGTGTGTGGGTGTGCTGCTAGGCGATTGATGCACTTCGCCTTGCCGAGCACTAACTGTTGTGTGGTTTGCTGACGCGACGGGAACGCAGCCGCGTGTCGGTGCTCGTCGCGCTCGCACGTTCCCGCCCGCCATTCGAGCTGAGTTTACTTTTTTTTGGTGTTTGCCGAAAAACGGAATTTCTTTTACTCTCCGTCGCGAACGAGACGTCTCGCGACGTCGATTCGCGGCGCCGCGGAACGTCGCGCCGCGCCACGTTTCTGTGTGTCGTCTTGTGCGCAACCTAGGACAGCAATGAATCGATCCGAAACTTCTCGTGTCGAAAGCGAACTAAGAAAAACGCCGGTAAAACGTACGAAAGGAATGTCCTCGTGTCGAAAGTGGCATAGTCATCAAATATCGTAATGCGTGAAAAGTAGGCAGGTTTACGAACCAGGACCTCTGTCTCGCGTTTGCAGGCGACGATCGCCAGCGGTGATACGGGCGGGTCGGAGTATGCACGACCGGCACCCGTGATTTCCGTTTACTGTAAAGAAAACCGGTTGTAACTGTACCGAGCGACGCCGTCGAAGAATAGAGTATTTGATTCGAGAATTGCTTCATTCGATTCCAAAGAGTAAATAACTATTTTGAATTATATTTATATGTCCATTGAATTGTATTTAAAATTCATAAAAGAAAGTGCGCAGAAATCATTTCTGCGAGACAATAAAACTCAAACGAATCACATTTTCAAGTTCTTCGAGACAGTTCTACAATTAAATGTTAACGAAATAGTCGCTATGTTATTCAGTACCGAGGTAGTATCTTATTATTTGAGAATTTAAATATAAAACAAGCATCACTCAATATCTACCATCAAAAATTTTCTTTCGCGTTAAATCAATTAGCTCTCAAATTTTCAAGTGCAAAATGGATCGTCTTACGATTGCGTCGCTTGAATTGAAACTAAATCCTTGTAAAAACTGTATGGTCCTGATTGCAGGACTGTACTGTGAGATATACTGAACGCTGAGGCGCCGAAGAGGAATCCTCGCGAAGAATCCCGGCGAGCGGAGACAGAGGTACCAAGCCGAAAATGTACTTGCTTGTGCAGGTTACCCCGGCCGCGGCCCGAAATCTTCGAGCCGGTCGGGGCGCAGAAAAACAATTCCCACAATATTCTTACAAGACGTTCCAGCTGACCGGGCAGAAGTCGGCGTCATCGTTCGTCGTCCCGTGTCGCTTTTTTACTTTTATATCCCCCTGACGATTATCGGTACACCTTTCGAAAAAAATATTTCCGCTCGAAATCTTTGCCTCGTCGTGGCACGCGCGCGTCGCCATCGACGAACGTTTTATTATTACTTTTTTTATTTTTTTTTTTACTTTTAACGACTAACATTTATTTTATCAAAGTATTGTCTGGCTTTTGGCGTGATACTTTAAAGACTATATAAACCCCTGATGCTTGTCCCGGAGCGACGAAGATGGCCGACACGGTGTCCAGGGTCGCGTGTCTCTGTGTTTTCACCTCAAATCTGCGGAGGGTCTGGCGCTTGTAATATTTATCTCTGAGGACTTCATTGGACTCAACGCGGCGATCTAGCTCACATCCTCACACATCAACGTAGGTAGTTTGCATGTTTTCTGTTGCTCTGCTTTGCTACTGCTTGTCTTCGCTTCATCGTTTTACTAAATAAGTATTCATCTCACCTCTTCCACGAAGATCTTTTGTTTTGTTTGTTTTTTTTATTTTTATTTTTGTATGTAATGTTAACCTTAATACACCTACGATTCCCTACACACGATAATACGTATATAACCTAACGCGACTCGCTGGCTGAGACGTATGCGCAAGAAATACACTCCAGGAATACAGACACCTAAAAACATATTACACATTCTCGTCTCGTGTGTGCTCTTCTCGGGTACACGCACGTTCATTCACCTAAACATCTTTCTTTATACGGATCCCTCGACTCGTTCACCAGACGCGGGGGATATATATCGCAACGATTAAATTAGAAGTCGGTTGGATCTGTCGGAAGATCGCTAGATGAGAGTGACGATGAAAATCGGGGAAATCGGCGTCGAAGGTCGAGGAAGAAGTCTCGCAACGGAACGATTCGTGCGGAGGTCTGACTTGGGATCGGTTTCGGGCACGGGTTTGCCGAATTGAGAACGTGTTGCGATGGACCATCGATGGAGGATTAAAGGTACGACTCTTTCAGCTTCGGGACGAAGGTGTATTCCGTTGCCAATCGCTGTCGATGAGAAGGTAATTGACGTCCAGTCGAAATATACCTCGCAACACGATACGCAAATTAATCGTTAGTCTGGGAAGACGATAAATATCGTCAAACCTCTATTATGTGAACTGTATTATCTACTATCACGTTACCGTATGTGTGTTTTCTTTTATAGGATGAAACCTATTCGGAATGACTAATTAATAATTAATAATTAAAAAACTTTTTAATATTTAAAGTATTTAAAGCAAATGCACACAACAGCTACAAGATTATGTGATTCAGCTTCTAAAACGATTTCAATGCATACAGCTCGCTTTTCTAAATTATATTTATTTTTTGTCTTAAATATCAAGTAAAATCAAATGCCATCCACTCGTTACTTTATGTATTCTATTATGCGAAAATCCTTTCGTCTGAACACTCTTGTTCACCAATTGGTTCACATAACGGAGGTCCCACTGCACCGAATTTTGTTTCGAGTCGAACTAAAAGCATAGGTTTCGAAATGTATTCCAATCTTGTTAAGGTTTAAACTTTCCCGTTGGTGATTCGTTGCTCTCATACTCGGCGGCTGAAGGGTTGGATGGACAGCGACAATTTTACTAGCCGCCATTCTTAGTGCTCTGTGTGTATATCGTCTGCCTCTCCGCAATCGATTATACTCGCAAGATCCGCGATCGATTCCTCCTTTTTATTTTTTACAGAAATAAAAGCAACACATCCCTGTCTCTCACGTCTCCACTCTCTCTCTCTCTCTCTCTCACTCTTTCTCATTCTCTTCCTCGTCTCTCATTCACACGTAACCCACGTAAAAGCATCGTCACGCACATAATCTTGCTTCAGCTTTCACACGGACGCATTCACGCTCTCGCGAAAGAATCGCTAAAAGTATCGTGCACGAAAAGGTTTGGGATTCAGGGCGGGAAGGAGGGGGAGAAAATTCCTCGTTAAACTTACGCTTACAACTGATCTAATAATTTCTCCTCGCTTCAAGCGTTTCGCCTAAATTTCGCGTTTTCACTTTATCATTTACTAGTCTTGTTTCTTTACAATACATATATTGCGGACCTCCCGGTAGCCAAGGAGGTCGGCGCTCTCTGTATAATTTCTTCTCGTTTTTTTCTCTTTTCAATTTTTCTTCAACGCACTCGCTCGTCCCTCGCGCGCCGGACACACACGCTCAGATTCCCTTTCGCTCGATTATCCCAGTCGTCCGTCGCCAGTCTCTCGGCCCTTTCGCTCCCTGAACGCGTCTCTGTCACTCCCACAATCTAGGATCGGTTTGCGCCGAACGTCTATCGCCCGTGGCTCCGAACTCAGTTCCGAAATCGCAATTCGCCCGGATTTCATATCTCAGTCGTGACTTTCTTTCTTTTTTTCTTCTTTTTTCTTTTTTTATTTTCAACTCTCCACCTTCCTTTTATCCCTAACGTTCCCTTGATCTTCCCCTTTTCCCTACGGCTGTGCGCCGCCACTGCCGGTATATCGTGCCGTTCCCGATTCTCCTCCTCGAACCAAACAAAAAGATCACCTGTTGAGATCGTGAGATTTCGTGGCTTCAACGACGGTCGCATCAAGGACACTTGGCTCCCTACACGCTTCTACACCGTTCCAAAATTTTTACGTCGGTCTCCGGCACCTCTATCCCTCGTAACCTCCCCCCGCTCTGTGCATCCCTGCATCCCCATCCCACCCCCGCAAACCCCCGACTTTCGAACGGATCCTCGGTCGCGGCTGACGGACTCCGAGAGGTTCCTCGTTTACTCCTAAGCACTGAGGCTCGAGAAGAAACTTTCTTATTTTTTTTTTCTCTTTTCGTCCACCGACTCCGTAGACATTCGAGACGCGAAGGGATTGGCAACCGTGGGATTAATCGAGGGATCTTCGGTGCTTTGGAGAGCTGGAGTATCGACAGCCTCTCGTGTTCGCGATCCACGAAACGGAAACGTGTATGTAGGGGGCGTCGAACCCCTCGCGGGCCGTTTTAAGTCTCTGTCAGGGGGTAGGGGTTGCCGTCGGTGGATTTTTTTCTAATTCGAGGTAGTTGAACGGCGACATCAGTGTACTCGTGCGCGAACGGAAGGGTTGTTTATCCGAAATCGCTCGTCGAAGATTTCAGCTAGAAGGCTAAGCGATAGGAACTTTAATTTAGAATTTTCGCTACCTCTATTAAATTTTTTTCATCACTCTCGCTTTATCTCTCTCCCCCGTACCTTCACGAAATAGTCATCGAAAAGCAGCCAAAGGGTATTTTCTTTTACTTAAACTAATTCACTCGATCTTAGTCGCTTCGTCGTTGAAAAATTTCGTACACGAGTAATTTCCGTTCTGATTCCGGACAAACGACCACCGATTTGGTAAACAATGTGAAACGTCTCTTGCGGTAAACGGAATCTATTGCACGATTAACCGTAACGTATCAACGAAAGGCATGAAAAACAATCGATCAAGATAGAAATCAATCCAGTCGTAATAACGCGGCTCGCGAGGGGTTCGGTATGTGATCGAGAGGGCAGGAGTATCGACTGCCCTGTTCGTCTGTAAACGGAAAAACGTGAAAAAAGCGTCTCGAATGTCGCGGTCGGGGACGAAGAATTGTCCTAATGCAAACGTCTACATTCCTTAAATCAACGGAACTAATTCCCTACGTTAATTCGACCGAACCGGAGTAATCGACGGCCCGGTCGAGGCTCCCTGCAACCAATTAACACAGGAATCGATATTTAATATACATGATATGTCGACTGCCGACAGGTAAATCCCCGTTGACGAATTTTTTTTTTTCTTTCCCCAAAGTATTGGTAAACTATACAATGCAAGCGCCTCTCGAAATCCTCGACCGGAGGGTTCCACGTGTTCTTCTTCCTTCGCCTCACATCAATTTCTTCGCGTTCATCTTTTTTATTTTTTTTTTCATTAAAAAGTTTAATCGCTCTCACCTAAAAATCCCCTATCGAAACGTATTGTAGACTTAACGCGCTACGTGTACTACGAGATTATCACACAGAAAGTTTGCTCACTCATTAATCAGTGTCAACAATCAGTAATTCTCCTCCTCGAAATTTCTTCTTTTCTCTTAATCATCTCTTTTTAATCCTCGGCTTTTATTTTCTTCGCATACGCACGCTCTCTCTCTCTCTCTCTCTCTCTCTCTCTCTCTCTCTCTCTCTCACTCTCACTCTCTCTCACACACTTTCACGCATAAAAACATAACCATTCATTCGCAACTTTTCGCTCGCTGTCGTTCCCCCTCTCGTTCTCTCTAACTCTCTCGATACTTTTCCATCTCAGTCGCACGTATCCATTTTTCGAATCGCTCGAAATCTTCTTTCCCTTGCGTCCCTAGACTATAAAGTTTAACGTCGCGTGCGCCCAATCCGAAAGGCGCGATGAGACCCTACGGAGAAAAAAAAACGCTTTATATATCTTCCCTCTTTTTTTGTCTCTTTCTCTCCTTAACTCACGTTATCCTCCGTAATCGCGTATTTCGTCATAATAAGTTTTTATAACCTAATTACGTTTCTAATAGTTTGAGGAATGATTATTCTCGATGAACGTACTTCGAAGTATATTCAGCTTTCTCCCTCTACCGCGGGCGCGCGCGCGCGCGCGCACGCATACACGGAAACGCAAACGCGCGCGAACGTTCACGATTTTCCACATTCTCTCAGTCTCTCTAGTTTTCCCGCATTCGCACACCGTTTATTTATTTTTTTTTTAACTCCTATTCGTACGTTTTTTTTTTTATATTATCATACTATTATTAATATTAATTTTTTTTTTTTTTGATCACGACGATTCTCGAACTCGACGATAATAATAATCGTAATAATAATATATAATCATACAATAATAATTAGTTTATTAGTGTGTGTGTTTCTGTTTCTTTACGTTTCAATTTTTTTCATCTCGTTACGATCTCGAGTGGGTATCATTTCATTTCGATCCTCTTCCGCTGCAGCGTGATTACGACCTTCCGCTCGGTTTTGTTTTAGTATTTTTATTTTTTTGGCTTAATTACCATGAGTTAATCGTTTATATAATAATTAATAGCTTGCAAGTGTTAACGTTAAATACTATTACTTAATTCTGCTTACACATGTGTGTATGTGAGAGTGTTTTTCCTTAAGACTTACGCGTTTAGGTATGTACGTATGCTTATTATTTCCGTTTTTCCATCACTTTTGTTTAAACGTTTTCGTCCATTTCCATTCGTTTCTCTCTCCCCTACCTCTAGTTCTCTCTATTGTTCTCCCGTGTGCATCCGTATTCGAAAAAAGTCCTTTCGTCTCGTCCTGTGTACTCGTTCTCCGTGCCTTGGCCCCGCTGCACAAAACGTAATAACGGCGAGTCGATCGGCTTTCGTTCGTTCTCTTTCTTTCGCAATTTCATCCTCCACTAGTCTCGTACCTCAAACAGGATCGCGCGGACTCGTGTTGTCCGTGAAGTTTTTCGTCGGCACAGGAAATCCCTTTCGTTCTCTTCGTTTACGCCCAGCGTCCACTTCGACGCCCCCTTCGGCCACGAGGGGACGCTCGCGACGTCCACGAACGACCCTTTCGAGGCCAGGTTCGTCGATCCTTGGGATCCCTTTTTACGCGACAGGAAGTCGCGATTCTCGAGCGACGACGCGTTCCAACGTCGCGGAGTCGAAAATCGCGACTTCCAGTTGCGTGTTAAGGGATGCGTGATGCGTCTTCGAGCGACCCTTTCGAGGCCATGGTGTTCGATCCCTTCCGAGGGATGATCGAGGCCGCGGATGATCGAGACTCCTTTCCACGCGACAGAAAGTCGCGATTCTCGACAACAACGCGTACGATTCCAACGCCATGAAGTCGAAAACGACGACTTCCGGTCGCTTCGAAAGGGATCCAGCGATCACTAAGATGCGAGTTGCGTCTTCGTGCGACCCTTTCGAGGTCTATCGTCGATCCTCACGGTGCTCGATCCTTTCCAACGGACGATCGAGATCACGAATCAATTTTCACGCGGGCAGGAAGTAGCCGCGTGGCGTTCCAATTTCATTCTGCGTCGCGTGAACAATGATCCAGCGATCTCAGGATCCGAGTTGAGGGGTGGCGTTCGCTCAGTCTCGGCTCGAGCGGGTGTTCGCGATTCGTTACCGTGTGATCGGTGGCGGTTCGTCCTTCGCGCCAGGACCCTCGATCGTCGGGGAAAGAGTATCGATGAGTCCTCGACCCGCGAGAATCGCGCTGCGACGAATGCTTTGTCCTCGGTGAACCGTCTGCGATGAGAAGGACGACTCGGGATTTTCGAAAATGGATTGTTCGATCGGACGTTCGTGTTCGGTGCTCGAATCATACAGGTCAACTGTTGGCGGTGCTTTGTGTTTCTGGTAAGCGTGTGATCGGTTCAAATTCGGTTCGGCTTGAGCTGTTCGAAACAAATCGATACTATTGGTTGCTGGCGGATGTATCCTTTCTCTTGGGACTCTGTTACTGTAACTCTGTAATTCTATGGTTCTGTGATACTGTAATACTGTCGGTGGTTGCATTTTCCTCTGTCGCGATAGTGACGGAGTATAAGAATGGCGACGATTATTTGGCTTCCTCGTCGAGTGTGTGGCATTCAAGGGTCCTTTTCCGACCGTTCGGCATTCGTATTTGTTGCGAAGGGGATGGTTTGTTTTGAGAAAGATGTTGACGCGTAAGGCTGTGCGAGAATTTCGCCCTCAAACGAGCGCGGTTTAATCCACGAATGCGTTCTGTGTGCGAAACCCTTGTGTGTAACGTGAAATGAGAAGAATTGCGATCGTTGATTCGAAGACCTGGAGAGTATCAAACGAACTTGCAAAAAATCACAACGGATACATCGTTTAGACTAATTTCCCTCGACTCTTCAAATAATTCATCGATAAGCGATTTCCGACCGTTATCGATCCGCGTAACATCAATAAAAATCCACTTTTTTTCTTTTTTCGCCTAATTAAACGCTACTTTCGCTTGCCGTCGATCCGTTGTTCAAAGTGCTGAACAAACAGCGGGTGAACGGCCCGAATTTTTCCCGTGGGCAGAAATTTAATATATCGCCGAGCACATTTGCCCGCGCAAACGAGCGCGAATCGTCGATTCGTAGATTAAATCTCCCTCGAGATTCGTTAATAAATTTCCCCCTTGGCAAAGTGGTTGTTTTGTAAGGTGCGAGTAACGTAGGAACTGAAACCGAACGAAACGCGAGTAACTCTGCGAGCGGGACTCCTCGGACCGGAAATCGTGATCTCGTGCGATCGTGGCTACGCAGGCACGTTTCTCATCTAATCCCCGCTTTGTTTTCCTCGAAATTTCCTACGCGTTCCCCACCAATTCTCCCACGTCTACCGTTTAGACCAAAAATCTTTAGGCCAGCGCCGAAGGAGACCACTAATTTTAGGCCTCGACTAAATCTTAGTCGTCTAGGAGTCGAAATTTACGAATTTTTCCCACATCCCCTAAACGTAGCTTTCCCCGTTTCCCTTTTCGTCCGCGACTCGCCCTCGATCGTCGGTTTCCGGCCAAAGGGAACGTCTGTCGTCGCGTTCCTCGAGATGTGGTTCGTTCGTTTGGACAGATAGGCCTGATCGGCAGTCGAAACTTCGAGACGATTCGCCGGGTGTTGTTCAATTTTCGTTTTGTGTTACGATCTTTTTTCCTTTTTTTTTTCTTTTTGATAAAATTGGGTCCTTTGAGGGGGTTGCGTCGAGGATGACGCCGGGTGGCTTGTCGAGTGGAAAAAAAACATAAGCGAACGAAAATAAAAAGGCAACTCGGGTCCAATGGTCTCGCTTTTATTGTCGTAAATAATAAATAAAATAATAATCGATAAATTGATCGTTAAAATTAAAAAATAGTGACTCGTGACTAGGTTAAGACTCACCGCTTACAAAAACGTGTGTGATCGTGTGGTATTTCTTTTTTGCTTTTCTCTCTGCTGTGTACACTGCACAATACATGCTTAATAATAATAATAATAATAATAATAATGATAATAATAATAATAATAATAATAATAATCGTCGTAATACAGTAACTAAATACAATAATAACTAAATGCCAGAACATAGACGATACGTTATTGAAGGGTGACAAGGACTACGTAAGAGGAGTCTTAGGATGGGATTATTCTTAAAATAAAAGGAGAAAGGACACGTAAAAGGCGACAGGACCTCGAGAACAGGAAACGGCGCGTTTACTCTCGTCTCGTGATATTCTCGCGACGCAAAAGAGATGAGCTAAGGATTCGACGCGAATAAAACCAAATAGGGGATGATTTTTTAATCAAAGGGAATCGGTTGTCAACGATAATTGTGATTGGTCGCGTCTTCGTGGAATATTCGTCACTAATGATAATAGTACTAACGACAATAATTATAATAATGATGATGGTAATAGTAATAATGATAATAATAATAATAATAATAATAATAATAATAATAATAATAATAAT
>NW_026535098.1:0-67574 GCF_026225885.1 Hylaeus anthracinus
AATTTTATATTAAAAGGAAATAATTGTAATTAAACAAAAAAAAAAAAGAACTAAACGTACATACGCATGCCAGTGTTCCCGAAGAGGGTACATTCTGCATTGTTTATGCAAGATATCTGTTTATGTAACAGTCGTAAAATGAAATGCATACCCAATCGAATTAATTTCACTATAAACATCCAATTTTATAGAGCTTCATAACTTTCGATACAAGAAATCCGGAGAAATAACTTTTCACCGCGACTGCAGAATTAACCGTTTGAGTTCCAGGGGGTATTGAAAAGACACTACCGAAGAATCCCAAACAGCGCAACCGCGCTTTCGTTAAATAAGTACTGGGTTTTCTCCACGTAAAATCTCAACAGCGCGATCGGGCTGCTTCAAACTGAAATAAAATAATTTAAAAAGAAAAAGAATGATTTCGATTATTAAACGTGAAAGATGACAAAAAGCAAAAATCTTAAAGACCCTCCTGGAAAACACTTGATAGTAAATAATACAAAACTAAGGAATAATCACGATGATAAATCTGTATTCAAAGTAAAAACTTCAACTTCTAACGAGCAGTTGCCATAATGTCGATTGAAACGAGTATCGACCATTAGATTAGAGAAACTGGACGACAGTGCTTCGATTGTCCCCCCCCCCCCCTTCTCAGAAGAATAATGATCGTTCATTAATCGGTCCTCGTAAAATAACATTTTGTACGGTAATTGCAGATGATATAACTTCTCGTATAAGCAAACCCGAGCGGATAAATAATAGTATCTTCTGATGGAGTCCACTGAATACCGCCCTTTGTATTTAGATCCAGCGAGAAGGGAGGTCTGCTTATATGGTAAAAACTGATTTTTATAATTGTTATAGTTGACTGGACGTGCTTGACTCGGTTGAGTCTGTGCAGCGTGGCCATAAATAAATCTAACGAATGAGAATCGCGCACAGCTCGAGGAATGCATAATTGGTTCAACAGTGATGTATTATTGGTGACTCTGTCGCATAAAACAGATTTTATATGATGGAATCTATATTCAAAGTAAAAATATAAACTCCTAGCGAGCTGTTCCCATAATGGAAATGAGTATCGAAGCTCGGAACAATGTAGGAAGGTGAACGCCAACCATAAATAACCGTAAATTTGAACTTTTATGTCAAAAGACAGCCAAGACAACAAACGAATAAATTTTACAGATGTATCGTGCGAAAATTTAGTTTAAAATAATGCCTTTGTCTAATCGATCAGCTACCTTCTTTTCGCAGAGTTCAGCATAAATTTTGATAGATGATTTCAAACACCTCGCATAATTAACACGTACAACACGAGTAGCAGTAAGATGATTAATGAGCGCCAAGGTACAATTAGCGGCAATTTGATCATCGGACGCGTTTCGAAGTCGTCGAAAAAGTTTCGTTTCTAGTTCGAAATGGTAAATACAATAAAATATGATTCGAAAACGTTTGATTATTTGTTTTTTTTTTTTATGGTTCAAACATTATGATACCGTTATAAAATCGCTACGAAAACAGCGAGAAAACTAAATGCGTACACACGGATTGGAGATATCGTTGGTAAGTGGCAGCTTTCACTTATATGTATATAAATTACACAACTAGTTAATGGTTCATTCGAAAACACTTGTTTAACGAAATCATAATAAGCTTTGCCGCACAGGATCTGTAATTAAATCTCGTGATTCTTTCCTGTAAAGACAGCCACGCACAACTTGTTACGTTCACGTGTTGTAAAGGTAGGACTAATCGGAAAAATTAATAAAGTATTTTCCAAATGGGGTTACAGAATCTTGGTTTTTAAAAACAAAATACTAATTTATTTACTACTGCATTTGTCGTTCGTCATTATGATCTCAAAACATTTCGAATAACTCTTACATCGTACATACGTGACGAAAAAGAGATTCCTGCGAATTCATTGGGGATAAAATAAATAACTACGTAAAAAAGAAAGGAAGATGAGATTTCGTCCGCAGCGTGGAGGGTGGGTTTTGTAGGTGAAACAGAGGGGTGACTAGAAATCGGAGCAAGCAACAGGTTGGCTGTCCCGGTTTTGAACGTGTACATACATATACATTACATGTATATTCACCAACAAGCAGGTGCACCGCATATAATAAACATGCATATTAACCCTTTGCCTTACGATTTAATGTCTGATAGCGCGTTTCACAAACAATAGCAAGGTCGGTCACACATCGGGATATTCACGTTTCAGCATTAAGTAGGAGTAAATGATTTCGTATTTTTTTTTGTTTTAAATGAATGGTATTTCAAATTCCCCTGGTAATTAAATGAATATTTAAATTTATACAACTTTTTATATATTTGTGCTAACTAAACTCACGAAATGCAGAAATATTCAAATTATTACGACTGTTTCGTTCATTGATTATAAACTTGTAAAATGTACGAAATGTACTTTCTACATTCTAACGATTTTCGCGTCTGATCTGTTATAAATTTATGAAATGCATGAAATTCTAAATTGGTAAAACTTGTGTACGCAATTCTTTCGCAACTGTTTATGTTTATTCCCTCGAGACATATAATTGGAAACTGGAAACAACAATAATTGAAATTATAACTGCAATTACAGGTTTCATGTCAAATCATTTAACCAGTTTCAAAGATCAATTCTAGAGACACATGGGCAGGTAGTGTTGAAAAATATATGAAACGACATTTAACATTTAATACCGCGATGTTTGTACCGAGTGTATGTCACGCACAGAACGAGTATGTCGCTCTATATATCGATGACTTACATCGCACATGTCACGCGTTCATTTCTCGTTTCTCAGAAAAACAGGTTTAAGGATACTTTGAGTTTGAATAATACATCATTGGATAGTACGTTTAAACACGTACAATAAACAAAAATATTTGTTATAACTAGTCTGCGGATTTTATGCATTAAGTACAATAATATAGAAAATATACATATATTATACGTAATGTAAAAATTGTAACATTATTGACGATCATTTTTTGGCTATTCCTTCTTATTAATTTTATATACCGTTAGATAATTTATATTATAAAGGGAATTACTTAACCATCTATTTAAGAAATTTAGTTAAAAGGTACCTAATCATCTCTCTCTCTCTCTATATATATATATTCAATACTTCAAAGATGAAATACAGAAACGTTGGATCACTCACCGGACTGCGACTGCGGCAAGTGGGTCGTGGTTCCAGTATGAGGGTGCAACGAGGGTAATTTTCTGGAGGTAGGAATACTGATGACACCACCGAGGCCAGAGTGTACACCGTTGCTGCCATGATTACTAATAGGCGAGTCCCCGCTGCTACTGTCGTAGCTACCCTCGAGACTTCTAGCCGGCTGAGGGACCGCGGAAAGTCGACCAGCTTCGAACCCGAATGGCGGTGGATCCACCTGCTAGGAAAAGATCAATTACGATCGCTGGTCGCCGGAATTAAGGAGCACAGTTGAAATTATCGCGGCTGCAAGGCGCACAGGAAACACACGGGCGGCAATTTGCCTTGCATTACACGCAGCCCTAACCCGGTGTTAAGAGCATGAGATAAACAAAATAATCATAGCCTGGCGAGATTCTTTTCAAGTAATTACGGTATGTACAGTTTCGTATCAACGACGCACTCGTTAATGGAACGATTTATTTCTAGGTAGCACGCATTTCTTGTACGGTACGTGACTCAATTCACGCCAGGAGAATTTATGGCGTGTACGAGGAGATAAAATTCAGTCGCAAAATGTATCGACGTTATATACACCGAAAATTATTGCTAGAAAATTTGTTGTTGCTAAGTTCTATTTTATCTCATAGAGAAACTGCGGGATCATTTACGTAGAAAAGGTAGGAGAAAATATTGAATATCTGATAATCGCTTACGACGAAATATTACAAAATGAATAATATTACTTTGGATACAGTGAAGAAATTAATAGCTAGGATGTCAAGATCGGCGAATAAAGTTTCAAGAGCACACGGCAGGTACAGAATTCAATTATTTTTTATTCAGTTCAGGTGTTCAGTTCTCTTCCTTTTAATTACTCTCTGTTTGTCCACAAAAATATTCGATACACGTTTAATCGAAAATAAGACGAATAAATAACGAGTTATTTCATGTGGCAGTTCTTATCGACTCACCCTCCATGAGAAATCCAAAAGTGTCTACCCGAGAGTGGTTATCGCGCGAAGGTGTCCCGCAGCCGCGAGACATAAGAAAATAAAAAGCACCCCTAAGGAACAAGGAAGGACTAACCTCTTCCGCCGCCCTGACTTTCACCTCGTCCTGCGCCAGGGCTCTCCTCATCGCGGTTTGCCTCGCCATCACTCGTTGTCTTTCCGCGGTGAGATGACACTTCTCGCACTTGCAGTAACGATGTTTACAGTACCTTTTGTGACCCTTGAGGGGAATTTTTAATCCGTGGTTGCGGCATCGCGCGCAATTCGGCGGTGTGCGCGGGCTCTGTGTCGTACTCGAGGACGAGGACGCGTTCGTTTTCACCTGGGTGGAAAGGACCTCGTCCCCGTTTTCCATGCTTTACTATCGGTGGTTTGCGAGCACGGTTCAAATATACTTCGCCAGCGATCGATCGTTCCAAGCCGAACGATTCTTCTCTCAGCGCACTCCTCACAGCGCACGAGCGGCCCCGTTCGAGGGCCTTTTCATCGTCGAGAGAAATTTCAAGAAAGTGCTTGGGTAGACAGGTCCTCGATAGGTTGTCCTTTATCCTTCCAGCATGTGCTTGTCGAAGAAAAATGCGTCACGTGTCTTCTCACAATACACAGGACCGATACTCGGCATCGTTCCGCCCTTCGGGTTCGAAATCCGCTTTCTGAAACAGAAGAACGAACGTGTAAACTCGCGGAGATTTCGTTATGCGAGCGTATTTATCTTTGCTTCGAGATACGAAGGGTTTTGAATATCGAGGTCTAATCGCTTGAGAAATATCTCTGAGCGTCTATTTTTTCGTCACCGTGTACGAACATAAACGATTGTAATTAGCGCTGAAACCAGACAACTTTGAAAATAACTTCGAAATCAAATTTGACCGTTTTCAAACTTTCAAATACGGTCCTCCCTTGATGTTCTCGTATTAAATACAAGTTCTTCATTTATTTAGAATTGCGCAAAAAATAATATTAATGTATCATGTTTACAATAAGCGATAAATACTACAATTTTTGGATTTTCCGCCGAATTTACGCAAGTGGAGCTCTACCGTTTGATCAATGGAATTTCATTCGCTTCGTAAAATTCATTGAGCATACCGCTGCCGTCGGATCGCATTTCAGTCCACGCCAGAGCTGTTCTATTATCGACCTGTGGGTCCACATCCGGTTCTGGTCTTATCTAAACTGAAATTTAAACTGCAAAACAAACCGATAAATAACGTCGATAAACACGTTCCAACGAAATCAGATACATTATTCATACAATTATGTTATCTACTCAAACGACAGCTTCTCGGTAAAGTATTCAAATTGTAACAGCTCCGGCTACGTTGGATAGTCAATACAAATTCTCGTTACTTTTGAATACACAATATTTCTTCCTACCCCGAAGTTCGGTTCTCTTGAAGTGATTAATTGCTTGGAGCAGTTTATGTGGGAGAAAACTAACGAGAACACTTGAAAACAATTTCAATTAGCAGTTCTAGTTTAGTAGTTCCATTTCTTATTCTCAATCACTCAAAATAACAATTTCGAGTGAACCCTTTCGTTCAACGTGATGAACGTTGATGGAAGTCAACCCTTTCTACTTTCTTCTTCTAAAAATCCTTATCAAACCGTTGTGTATAATACTCTACTTTCGCTGGAATTTAATGAAACTATGATTATTAAGTCAAATCAGCTTTACGCAAATATTACATTCCACGCACTATTATACAGGATGTTATAAAAAATGTGGGACCTTTCCAAGGTCAAATCTTAATTCTTAACTAAATCTGAATCCGACGCTTAGTTAGGTAGACAATTTCGGTTGATGCTTTTATGTTTACGACCGCTACAAGATTTTCATTTCTTCATCGAGGAATATTCAATTCCGATTAATATTCTAATTCTTGTTCAAGCAGTAACGACGAAAGAGTTCTTTATCTTTTATTCGTCTCGTGAAATTTGAATCTAGATAAGAGAATCCTACCCATCCGTGGTTCGGGAGATGAACGAAAAGATATAGAAAAGGAACAAAGTGAAACGGGCCATTATGTGAAACCTGTTGGCAACTGGTAACCGGTTAATGGAAACGGGAGACAGTGATTTCAAACAATTCGGTAGGAAATTAAATTAGTGCTAATGCAACCCGTCTAAACAAAGTATTACTAACTTGGAATAAACCGCGGCGAGGCTCAGTGAAATCTGCGGTTTCAATCTGAGATCATCTGGATATTAAGTGCAGCCTTTAAAACCCTTCAACCCTCGATGCGAAAGCAGATAAACGAGTAACCTCGGATCGCAGGCCAGCTCTGCTCTTCTATACACGTATTATGTTACAGTAAGTGCTTAAACTCTGCTAAACGTATACAGTACACACTCGCTGGAGGACTATAGTAAAAGTGCATTAATTGATCAAGAATTTCAATAAAATTACATTCGAAAATTAGCACGTTCAAGCAAGAAATTAAGTAGTTTACATAGCACATTATCGTATAGATAACTTCTACACGAAAAAATGTCCAAACGGTACATTTGATTCAAACTATTTGTAAATTAATATCTCTCAAACCAAAAGTGGAATAATCCACAAAGAACAATATCTTTGAACTTTATTTCCATCAGTGGCCTAAGCACCATCGACACTTGGGTAATAATCGACCAGTATCACCGACGATTTCGCTTTTTTTAGATCGCCACACTATACTTGCTGATTATCCCCCCATTTCGTATTAAATATAGATAACTCAGCGGCTGGTGATTGCATGACGCTCAATGATATGCTATGGGGCGCCACTTCTTGGTGCAAGTTGGGTTAAATGTATGTACTCCGAAACAAATTAAAATTACAGGTAATCAATACCAGGTAATCAATACGTTGTTTAGAGCACTGCGCGATTTGACAAAGGATGGTCGGGATACTTTATCAAGATAAAAATATAAACTAACGAAAAAGGTAAATCTGTTCAAATTAATAGTATACTAAGAATTATGCTATAAGTGTCCTTATTATTGCTATTTGAAGTTTGAAATACAATAAGTATTTTTTATTGATTTTAATTGATACTAGAGGATAGTCAATTTCAGAAGACAATCTACTATTGATTTACTAACAAATTGAATGAAAAATATTACTTATTAGATGAAAAAGAATTCTTTTTTTTTTTTTCTTAACTAAAAGCCTTCGACATGTATGAAAGGTGATGGCGTAACTGATTACTACACAATAATAAAATTTTATGAATAACTAAAGTAGTTATAAGTACGTGCACTGGCCTAAAAGAAACTCGTTTATACGTATCAATCACATATCGTTTAAAGTAAAAAAAAAAAAAAAAAAAATATAGATAGATCTGAATTTAACGAGCATTTTTTACGCTCTCCTTGCGCGCTGCATGAATATACATAAAATATTTAGCAACTGATCTGGTCGCACGAATCCGTCACGTAATGCATAAAAATCAATTTAAACGACAAAAACCGTGTCGTATAATATAGAGTAAAAAACGCATCCACTTCATGACTTAAGGCCCTTTCGAACCTGATTTATATGGAAATTATTATTTGCTTGATTTAATGTTACAAAGTTTACTGGCGCAGATACCACAAAACATAAACAAATATTTATGTCGATCACTTTTAATTTTACAAAAAAAAAAAAAGAAAAAAAAACAAAGTCCTGAAGCCCCTTTCAGAAAACTCTTAATTTCGCTCGATTGAAAATGCAAAGGCGAAACTGTAATTTGAAAATCTGATCTAAAATTTTCTTCCAAAAGGTCAAAATGACACACGGAAAAAGATTGATACGTTCAAGATTTCTCGCATAAATTGCAGAATAAATAGAAATTAGTGTCTCGAAGGAATCTATGCAAGTACTTGCAACATTCAAGAGAAAATAGTAATTCATTTAACGCAATAATAAATTGTTAGAAATATTATACTATGTTCGTGGATTTTTCCGAGCAATCCTCCATTATGCTGATTTAATCATTTCAATTCTTGCAAACCAGGAATAGAGATTTACATTCTCAGTACTCGGTGAAATTTTTTTCTAGACTCTGACCTCTCGCATGTGAATAATATTCATTCAAACCATTTCAAATCACTATCACTCGTGGAATCGCGTTTAAAATAAGCTGTGCGCGCTGCACAAAGTAACAAAACTCATGCTAGTCACGGATTGCATGATGTATGGATCGATAACTACACTTGCATCTCGTATTCGTAAAAGTTACATTCGAGTTATACAATTTCTTCGCTTTGGAGACGTATGCATTACCCTTTACAAACGTTTAAAATCATTACACATATAACAATTTCAATTGGCAGAATGTCATTCCATTAATTATTTCGGTCGTCGAAAATTTTGTTAACGATTTTCATGTGCGCCTTTTTTATTATATCCTCCTGTTAATTTACAATTGGATACAATTAGCACGTCGATATTTTCTTATTGGATCATATCTGCGCGTAACATTGTTTCCATAATGTTAGTTCGTCGGTGATGATTAGACTGCGGATTTTTATGCATTTATAGGAAATGTGAATGTGCAAGTACCTACAAAATGCAAACGATATGCAAGAACATAAAAAAGATTGAAAGTAAACTTCATGTTATAATATTTGTCGAATAAAGCAAATTTCTATTTAGGTTCAATTTTTGTAGGCACGTTCGCCAAGATTTTATTTTGCATAAAAATCCGCAGTCTAGTGATGATAATGTAAGATATGCTATATTACATCGCAATCTCATTTTGAATGATCTCTGCGACCGAACATTGATGCTAAAGCCGTTTATATATAATATTTTCTCAGTATTCGCATGCATGGTATGTAAACATTCGTCGCATTTTGTGCTACACTTCTTGCCACTTCTAATACATATGTATCTATTTTTAGTTCTGACGAGATTAAAACGTACCTTTAGAAAATGAACTATGAACGTAATTAAATATGCACTTGATACTTGTTATGTAGATTCCAAAAAAAAAAAAAAAAAAGAAATTGTTCATATACTGCGAAACACTTGACATTAAATGGATATGTACCTTAAAATTTTATGTTATGTGTAGACCGCGGATATTTATGCATTCATGGCAAGTGTAAATATACAAGGATGTATACAAATGCATTAATATCAAAATGTTAGCTGAAGCGTTGATTTTAAACCTTTACTCAAATTTTAGACAGGAATAGATTTTTAGTTCTCCTTGGAAAAGCACTATATTCTATCAAGTAACGTAATCCAACCATTTGAAGATATACTACTTTTAAAATCGATACCATTAAATAAATGGTTAGTAATTACAAAACGATTTTTCAAATCAAGTCTAATACAGTAGAACGTCGATTATCAAAACCTCCGTTACCAGAATGATCTATCGTTCGTGTACTTATTTGTGCTAATGCTACCAGGTTCCGCCAATTACCTATTATGATAATAGACAAAAGCAAAAACCCTAGATGATTCAAGCATGTTAACACGAATGCTCTGCTCCTGTAGAGATCAATCAAATGCATGCATATGTCTCGTACGTTTTGAACAATGTTTCGTCCGAGCAATAAAAGAGGAACAATTTTAAAAAATGGTCAAAGAAAGAAGTGGCAATCGTTCATCCAACAGAAATTTATGCTTACTTAAACTTTTATACATTTGTCCTGCCGTGATTTCAATTATGAATGAATTTCTTTCGCGAAACGAGCATCCCCGCAGGGAGCAGCGAAAAGATGAATACATCGTATGCCTCGATACGTCATACCGCATCAAGAATCACTAAGGCGACCTCACCTAATTGCAGGCAAAGTGGCGATGCGGTCTTCTTATCGACTCTGCTCGCCCCCTATCCTTTCTTTCTGCAACATCAGACCGTATCGGCCAATTTCGAGCGAAATGCGAGTCGAAGGCCTTCCCCTGGCCGCATTTCGTTCTTTTTTTCGGCGGCAAGTCTTCACCGTGAAGATCGAACTCTTTATTGGAGATCGTGCTCTCGCCAGCAAGAAATAACGTTGCACGATCGTCGATGATCGTTCAGCAAGTTCTCATGTTTCGACGACAAGACCATGGTCAATCGATGTTCTCCTTTTGTTGCACGCTTCCAATGGCGTTGAATAAGTGGTCAGGCGACGGGGAACAAGGGGACCAAAAGGTATTCCGAATGTGCGAATAAGTCCGCGTTTGTTTCATAAAATCCGTCTCGGTCAACACCGACGTCGCCACGAAACAGATAAGCTAATCGAAGAAGGTATCTATGTAATTCAATAGATATACACCTATGTTCATAAATATCTGACGACTTCCTCAATTGAAATAAATATTTAAAAGAAATAACGAATTAATTAATAAATATCACTCATGCCTTTGTATATGTACACTTTGCATTGCCTTAGGTAATATATTTCACCAATTAATTATTTAATATCTTGGCAGTAATGATGCAAGCAATTCGATTTTCTTTTCATTAATGTATTCGCTATGTGCTCTTAAAATTTCATTTTACCAATCTTTACATTCCAGCTGTTAATTTCTTCGTAGTATCCAAGGTAATATTATTTATTTTACATATTCTCGGAAGTCTCTGATACAGATATAGTCCAAACAACATTTACTAATTAATATAATTTGTGAAATTAACGAAACGATGCGAAAAATGGGTGAAAGTATAGAAGCAATAAGTATTTACAGGAGAGTTTGTAACGTAAAGACATTAGCTTATTGCTCCGTGCGAACTACAAAACATCAAATTTTCAGTAAAGTACTTCTAAACAGTTGTCCGAATACTTATTGCTTCAACATTTCTACCGATTAATTGTTTTTCTTTCTTGTTAATTTCACAACTTACATAAATAACTATTTTTCTTTTTGTACTCTATCTATTCTAGAGACTTCCGAGAATATGTAGAATGTCATTGTTTACAAAAAATAAGTTAATAAATTACAATTTTACACAGTTCTTTTGGAAATATTGGTATGTCTGAATCATACGTTTAACTCAGAAAATCCAACTGAATATAAATTGCACCGAATCAAAAGTTTAACGAATGTATTAATTTTCATAAAGAAAATAAACTGGAAAGCCGGAATCATACAACGGTAACGTATACACGCGTAAATATAACTACCAAAATGTCAAAAGTTTACGTAGATCACTTTGGTTACAATAAAAGATTGACAAAAATTCCCCGAAACTGATTCAAACGACACCGTACCCCCCTTAAGGGTAAAACCACCAGGCGACCATTAAAGTGACAAAACTAGGCGCCAATCTGTCGCACATTATACGTGGAAATTGTATTAATAATTCCAATGATATTCAAACGTTACGTATAAAGCGTACGTGAAACTTCAGATCTCGGATATCGAATGCGGTAGTCGAAGCTACGCAAATAAACGAGTACGAACTTGATCGCCGTTCCAGGATACGACAGACGCCGAATGTTGCAAGAACAAAATGTAGAAAACGCACCGTTTTTACTTACCGTTACTGGCGTAAGACGTTCTCCCTCGTCAAGTTGTTCGATGCAATTGCAGAGTTCATTCCGACAATCAGCGAACACACGTTACCGTTAATCGGGCCATGAAACCACAATTCTCCCGAGAAAACACTCTAATACACTGTAACGCTGTTCTCCACGTACCTCGAGTCGCACAGTCTCTTCAGGGAAATTATCGCGTTACGTCTTGCGGGCGGATACACACTACTGCCACGCGACGAGTCGCAACCTCGTGGTGCATTTACGCGCGAGAAGGACCACGCGCGCGCGCGCGCGCGCGCTCGCGCTCGCGACCAAACAATTAGGCGCGTTCGCGTTTCTGTCCGTTTTCGTTGCGTGCACAATTAACACAATTATACAAAACAGAAAGTAGTCACAGGCTCTAGAAGCAACGTATCTTTCCACCACTGTCACTGTTTCAGGTAAGTAAAGACCCTTCTTTCCCTACGCTGTTTATTTATGGTCCGCGTGAGTTACGTTCCCTTTCGCAAAACAAACGTATACTCGCGTCAGTTCTTTTGTTTCCGCGACAGACGGAACAGATCGACTTTGGTTAAAAGGCGGGATTTAAACGCTCGCAAATGTCCAGTACGCGTACACCGTCGAGTAATCCACGCGACGAGCAAGGAGATCGCGAATTTAGTCCCGCGTGAAGCACAACACAACTAGCCAACTCGTGGTGTGCTTTGGTCCGCGCGCCTCGGCACTTTTCGCACACGCGTACTTCAATTGCCTCCTCTCTCGGTGCCGTCTTCCCAGCAACCGCGTGTCACTCTAGCCCCCTTCTACTCCTTTTTCTCCCCCTCTTGCTCCGCGTAACGGCAGTCCTCTCCATCGGAGTACGTCAGTGCACGTTGAATCGTTTCGCCTCTTGCATCAGGGCCTTTCGGTACGACCGCACGAGAAATAACGTTTCCAAACGATTCAACCGAGAAAGTCACCGGTTTCGCGTGGTCGGGTGATCCCGTTTTTCGTATGAAAAGCCTGGCCGAGGTCGCGCGGGTTTTCGACAAATGTCACGGGCGAACGCGCGCGGAACGTCGCGCACGGTGAAGACGATCGCGGGTGTACGCGGTGGGAGAGCACTCCTCTCGGAGGAAGCGCGAACCGTGCCGCGGCGAGACGTAGAAATAACTTAGACGGTGCGAAACGTGGTAAAGCGCGACACCAACCGATTCGTTCGACGCTCGCCTGTATGCGGTCCGTAACTCACTAAGAGTGCTGGTAGCAGCGGCACATCGACGAGATGCATGGTGGCTACGGGCACTAGCCGGGAGGGGGCACGTCCCTGGCGCGGGGAGGAGACACGTCGCGGTGTCGGAGTGTCGGGTGGGGTAAGGGGTTTTCTCGTCGAAGAGTGGTGGTTGGACTGGCGGTGGTGGCGCGCGGATTTAAGACGGACGCGGACGTCGAGGTTTTTTGATTGAATTCATATCTCGGCCCGTCGTGTATTTAACACGTTGACTGCGGAGGACGCACGGTGTGCGTTCTGTGATTCTCGCCACAGAAGCCGGCCACAGAATCGCCGGCTGCGGCGCACGGTGGTCCCAAATGGCCAAAAAGCGGAAAACACTCGATATCTCGAGAACGAATCATCCTATCAATCCGACACTAATCTCATTCGATTCGGGATGAAAAAATACATTAGAATTATGTAAAAATTATTTTGATAAAAAAAAGGTAATTTTTATAATAATACGTCAATGGCTCCTTCGCTAAGGGGAAGGTGCTTTTTTTTTAGGTTCAGACCTCGTGTTTGTATGTTTGGGTCATTGAACCTTGTTTTAGTGAATTTTTAACAGAAAAAAATACAGGTTCTTTTATGTTTTTTAATCGTCGTACATTTCGTCTGTCGTGGATTTATTAGGATTTTATCAGTTCATAATACGTCCTTTAAACATGAGCCAATTTTTCGGAACCTCCGCTTATTTATTTCATCGAAAATAAACAAAATGGCAGCGTTTCTTGTGAAAGAGAGAAAAGAAACACTTTTTTTGTACCGTAAATCAAGTGAAATTGTAAGTAAAAATCAAAATATCAACTACTTGGAGGTTCCGACGATAGGTGTGACGACATAATAAACTTTTTCGATTTTCTGTTCAAAAATCACCAAAATCACAAAAATCATCTGCGCCAGCGGATAACTTTTTCTTTTTGCACACATGCATATTATTTTGTAAATAAATGACGAAATATTTTTTACCAAAAAAACATTTGTTTATTTACTTTCCTTAATCATACCATTAAGGGGAAAGAACATTCGTTCAATTTTATGCAATAGTTCCTGAGAAAAAAATTATTGAAAGTATGCTTTTTTTTGTACGTTTACAGTGAAATGTCCCCTTAAACTCTACCTACGTGGACGCCAGTTGACAGTGAGAACCACGTACCGCGCGTAGTGTCGCGCTTCCGTGTTGGATCATTTATCGCTGGCGAACGGCCTCGATGATCAGCTGGATGGACGTCACCGACACGAATTTCAAACGGGCTTGCACCGTGTGTCATGACTAGACTGCGGATGTTTACGCGCGAACGATAACGCAAGACGTAATGCAGGCGTGCACGAAAGTACTCCAACGGTTGCGTTTTGGATCGTTCGGTTGTCCCTCTGCGGTTGCATGTCTACTCTCTCAAACATCCCATCAAAACAACCTGATCGTACTTCGTATAGTAAGTTAGTAAGTTGACACGATTCGGTGTAATACACAATTCCTATGAAATCCGTCACAAGTTTCATTTTAAGTGTATTAGACGTTATCGTTTTTAAAAATATCATAGGCATAAGTAACATTTTCTTGTGAAATTTAGAAATTGCTTTTCAACTTTAATTTTCTAAGTTTTTCAGGTATCGAGGAATTATAAATTGGATGGCATTTCCTGAATCAGGGGAGTCCAGAGAATTCATTGAGCCCAAATACGAGACTGTCGTCCAAAAGTTGTGGGTTTTAGAGGGATTGGAGGGTTGTGAGGGGTGGGTTTGTCCGAGAGGGATTTCATGGGGTGCATTTTGTAGAGGGCATCGAGGAGAGTCGTCCTAAAGTTTTTTTTAATGTTTTCAACCCCTTTCGTCACCTCTGGCATCTTTAGAAGCGACGTTTTTCGACGCCCCCCTCTTTAAGGGGGTGAATTAACCCCTTCACATCAACCCTCGACAATGCAACTTTGCACACGCCCAGAAGACACTTGAAGCCTATACCTCACGAAGTTTCACCGAAATCGGTTGAAAACTCTCATAATTATGAACATTTAACAAAGTGTTCAGCTAATTTTGTCCAGTAGCTTATGTATCTATGTTCCTATTATTATGTTTGTTTAATTAAGTTATATTTATTGAACACAAATGTTGTAAAAATAGAAATAAAAATAAAAACTCAAATAATATTTACAAAGAAAGTATTTTTAAAATCAGAGTAGTTAATTTCCGTACCAGCATACAAGATCATTAAAACTGTAGATGGTTTTAAAGTTATGCCATACTATAAATCCACGGTTCAAGTTGAACGTTTCTGAGGAGGTAGCTTAGCTTTTCCGATGTACTTCAAAATTGATGGTTACGTTTACATCGAACGCCAGCAAGTCGAATGTAATTACAGCCCAACGTTGTTAAATAATAACATTGGCAGTCTGTGCCTTCTCGTGTATACAGATATTAATTTCCACCGTAGGAAAAATATCATCTGCCGAATAGTAAATGCGGTACGCCAGGTGCCTAACCGGAAGCGTAGACGGTAAATTGTTTCGGAAGTTCATGCCACGATGTCTGTAATCGAAGTGTAGTTACTGATACAACTATTAGCACGAACAATGAGGTAACTGCGAAAAAGAAAAAGATACCACAAGGATTTTAACATCCTTTTATTGAAAAACAGGAGATTTAGATCTGGGATTAACAACCTTTTTGTCTGGATCAAATGATAATGAAATTGTATATTTTAACTTAACGTATATAATATGTTACAATGAGAACCACTGTTTATTACTATCAACAGCGTTATTTACTGTTGAATTACATAACATTACATTATGAATGTAAACAAAGTGAATGTGAACAAATATATTAAAACGGTAAGCGTATGGTACAATGTGCGCAGCAACGGCTGATTAAATTGAAACTGAAAGATGGAGAACGAAATCAACTAAAATGAGCGTGGAATCAGGCTGCAAGTCGTAAAACGAATCTCGTCGTGCAAGAAGCGATTTGATATACGTATAGGGGCCTTATATTTAATATCCCCCTTTCCTTGATGTTATATAAACAGTGCCTTGTACCCTGCCTAAAGTCTTCGTTTTATAGATAACCGAAGCGGCGATGGTATTCGTTCGATGCGAAATAAAATATTTTTTGCATCTTTCCCTCGATTTATAGACTTGTTCGCCGATGTTTTTATGCCGAGCCGGGAGATAAATATCGCTACAAATTTCTACGTAAATCGTATTCCTTATCGTTTACCTAAAACTGGTATAATTAAAGGGAGTTGGGCATACGAGGACGCGGAGCCTTTCTCAAAAGAAATTGTCTACGACCAATCGCTTTGGAAAAAAGTTCTTGTTTCTTATCGATGTCAGGGCGTGATATAATTAGGAGGTCGTTAACGAGAGGTCAGAAACAAGGACAATTCCAACTGACGATTTAAACACGACCAAACGCCTTTTCATTGTGGTTATTCTGGTATCGATCACAAGATCTTGAAGCACCTTTTGTTCCTTTCATTTCTCCGCTTTAATTTCCTGCAATCGATCGGAGATGAATAGATAAGTCGGTTGGTGTGTCCCTGTTAGAAAAGGTCGTGTCGGCCTTTACATATCGACGTATAATTGAGACAAGTTGGGTCAGTACTCTGCGTCATTGACGAGGGAAAACAGGGAGCCGTTGGGGTGGCCGTCGAGTTTAGGAGAGAGCTGAGGGTGGAAAGGACGATCGTAAAACGACCTCGTAGTGAATTCACCGTGCGATAGTCAGCGACAGATACGTGTGCACACGCGATATCCCGGAGGTACTTTACTTGCGGCTGAATTTACTGATTGAACCACGACAACTGTCGTCGTTGCGGTGGAAACGGATTTTACGCGTTCCGGGGATGCCCGTCGCGACGCCGGAGAACTCTGCGCGGGGCAAGTGCGTGGAATTGTTTCGAGGTGGATCGTAAATCCGTCGAAGTGATCAGAGCGAAACAGGCGACTGGGTATTGGGTTTTTTTTTTTTTAACGTTTGCGATTTTTAATTACCGAAAATTTATCGTTTAATCGAACAATGAGTATACGAATGGCCATATTTGTACAGAGTGTTGGGGGAAAAGGTTTCGGAACTTTCAGGACGGAAAGTAAGTCGGCAAATGGAGGGAAAAGGTCTTAATAACTATGGATTAAAAAAGTGCCAAACAAACGGAAATTTTCGATGCGATCGATGTTTACGGTTCCCGCTTGCGAGCACAGGCCTTTAACCGCTATAAGTCAACGCGACACTCGAGATACAATTTTTAAACAGCACGGAATAAATCTCCCGTTGCCGTGTATCGCAACGCGAAATTATAAATTGCCTGTAGCTAAAGCGCGAAGACAGGATTCGTCGGCGGTGTAGAAGTTCCTCGTGCTTGTAATGATGGCGCAGCGCATTCCGTGCGGCAAGAACGGCAGCGTGAGTTCGTGGAAAAAAGAGAATTTTTACCGGTGATTGGATGGATATTCCGGCTGAAACAAAAAATTATAGAGACTCCGGAGAATCGAATTACCACGTTCCATCAGCGATTCATGGTCTTAATACCATGTCAGGTGAAACGAAATTGCCCATTTTAAGTAACAGGGTGAAAGGGGACAAGACTACGAACAATAATTTTTATTTAATCTGACTGACGGTGCTGTAACATTATTTTTTAAATGTTCACCCCCCCCCCTCCCTCCCCTCCAGAAATCATTTCCTCACAGTATTTTAAGGCGTCCTTGATACTAATATTGAAATACCTGGAACCACGACTTAATTACCATCGTGTTAACTATTACGCCAGAATCACATTTCTGGTCAGTTCCGCTGTTCAATTTGAATTTTGTTAGAATTGAATCTAAATATGAAAGCTGGCATTTTTGAAAATGTCATATCAAAAAGGAAGAGTTCCTAAATCGCTCTATAGATTCCCTCGTCGTTACTTTGCTGCGAATATCTGCTGTTATCTACTCTTTGTCATTACTTCGTTACAAGATGCATACTCTTACCTCTGTACCCTCTCGCTTATTAGTCTTTCCACAGTTGTCAAGAATTAATTACTATCATTAAGCAACGTGGTAAAATATACATATATGTATGTACCGGATTGCGCTAGCCACACGAGCGCAGCTTCAAGAAACGCAAAGGAAATACGACGCCCGCTACCTCTGCGTGTTATGAACACTTTGTTGATGCTTGGAAACATGCGCCGTCGATCTTAATCGTCCCATCCGCATAAATAAAGAAACTCGCTCGCAGCTCTTGATCGCGGGAACGAACGTGCGTACGTACGATTTATCGAGCTCTCCAGCTGTAATGGTGTTCGTTTGAGAGAAAGGGATTTAAATTAGCTTCTAGTACTCGGCCAGTGCCCAGAATGCGTCAAACGGTCAAGGAATCGGGCTTCTTTCTGCCCGAAGGTCGAGATCATGAAGGATGATCGTGTCTCGCTCATTTTCGATTCATAAAGGTGGCGAGAAGTACGAGGTGAAAAAGAAAATTCAGGCAATAGATCGAACGCATTTTGAATTATGCAATTTATTATGATTTTGATAAATTTACAGAATTTTTAAAAATTTTGATACCATTTATTTATTTCTACTTAAAGGAGTTGCAAATTATATTAAAAATTTCTATGGACAGAAGAAATATAAAATAAAGTGTAAAAAGAATTAAAACTACTTAGGAACAATGATTACGAATGAAATTAATAACACTAGGTTGTATTATATTCTTAATATTAAGAAATCGCTATTCGATTGTTGAGATATATTCTATTATTGCAATATTTACATTATACAACTGAAACTGATGGATTTACAGAACATAAAAAATGATGATCACTTCTAATTACGTTACTCAGAAGGAAGGTTGAGAATGAAAAAGTATAAATAAAATCAGGATAAATAATAAAAACAAGGAAAGACATCCTTAGTTACCGCTACGAGGAGGGATAGTAAAAAGTATCGTATAATATGAAGGCACAATTAGCTGTTGGTTTCCTAAAAAGAAGTAATACCGTCATAATACGAATGGTAGGTGATACTAATTAAGCCGATTAAGGAAACGACTCTGCACATTGTCTACGTTAATTGCTCGACGCGAGGATGTTTACGTTTGCCAACGTGCATTAAAAAGTGCATCAACTAATCTCTCATGCGTGTACCCCATTCGATGTATTTAAAGAATCGACGCCGATTATGAAAAGAATTAAAATTCTTGTTTCATTTAGACTATATTCCTAGTCGGTTTACCAATAATAAAATCGCTTGCAAATTAATATCACCAAGCACGTTTAAACATTCCATCGATCTCTTCCTTAAACTTTTTGTTGCACGTTCGAATTGCACGACAGTTAAATTTGAGTAATTACTTTGAATATAACATCTAAAATTCTAGAAAATAAGTTACCCTTGAAAATATTCAAACCGGTAAGTTAATGTTGCGTGAGTATTTCCATCTCGTAGCTGTCAGTGAATGATGCGAATTGTATAAGAAGTAATCCACAGCTAGGTCATTAGTATGTAATTTGAAACAGCCAGTCGGATAGTCCTAACGGGCTTAGCAATTCTAGTTTAATTTTTCGTCACTGTTGGTGAACGTAATGCCTAAGAATATATTTGAAGCTAAAATGACACGCGCATCAGCGTAAGAAAACGTTTTGAAATTAATTACTGTGATTCTAAATACGGAATTGGTAACTATCGAGTATTGAAATGTAGGATCGGGATCGTAGTCATTATTTCTGCAATTCATTATGACGAAGCGAGACACTTATAAAAACGAAAATTCGTTAAATCACGTTTTTAAAAATATCACCATGTAGGGAATGACAAAGCATAACTTCGAATATAACTTTGAAAATGAAAATGAAAAACTTAAAAGTCTTTTCACCTGAAATTTAATTAGATTTTCAAATATAAATCGCTGCATCCGAGTGCAAAGGGTTAAAATCTAAAGTAAAATATTTGAAAAGAGCTCTTGGTTGGATGCCTCTTCTACGTGAACGCCCGAGACTCTACTCGCATTGTTTCTGTCGTTGCAACGTATTGTATAATTTGTTGTAGCAGAAATACACCTTGCACAAAACTACCGTGCGGTAACCAGTACTTGCAAAATGTATACGTTTCCGAATGATTGACGTTCGCGTATCGGGACTTGCAATTAGAAACGCGAGCTGTACACGGGTTTGTGTCTCAAGAACGAATGAGAGGGTGCACGCGAAGATTAAGTGTTCTTAATGTAAGGCGAACAGAGCAATACTTACTCATTAAGTCAGAAATTCGCGTCGGTTTGATACATCCAAGGAAATCGTATAAAACGTATCATATCTAGAAACCTCTAATTTGCTTTCTCCATTAGCAAATTGCATTTACGTGAAATGTTGTTGCAATTTATGGTATGAATTATGAGGTATCAATGATGGCTATTTAATTTCACGTTTCGTTTCTCTCTAGTTGAAACGTTACTTGTTTGGAATGAAAATGATCCTCCAGTCTTGTGAATAGAATCCCTTGGTAGAAGAGGGAACCTCGGTTGTAGTAGACACAGTAGTACTGGTTATATGAATTATTTATTCCCCGCCTTGAGGAAATTGAAGCTCGCAGCGGTCGTACTCCTTTTATTAATCTTCTTAGTTTCTGAATAAAAATTTGTAACTCATAACTCTATATATTTTTCTATAAATTTACTTTACGAATTAACAAATTCAATATAGTGTAACGCGATATTAAGTGCTTAACGTTGAAGAACGTAAATAAAAATTCGTATAATTATTTTCAAGTTCTGTACGCGCTGCTTCCGAAGCCTTTTTTTTTTTTTTGAGCATGCACATGTACGGGCATGCGTCCTTCGCACCAATGCCGTGCCTAATTGCCCAGGTACAATGCGATACGCGAACTTGAGGAATTGCATGCCGGTTGCGCCGACGAAAACACGTTTAAGAAAAGGTGGACAAAAGGAATGCCTGGGAGAAGGAGAAAAGAAGCGTGTAACGTCTGAGGAGCTTATAATGAATTTTTACCGAATTCTCCGTTAAACGCTTTTGAATCGGTCTGGTAAAAGATCTAAATGCATTTTAATGTTTATCGAAAATACATTCCAGTAAGAATAACATACCTACAAACAGTGTAATACGTACTCTTTTTACGCTAAACGGTTTTAGATCAGATTGGTTAAGAGACTTGACTGGATTTTAATGTAACGTGTAGTAAGAACATATTGCACCAAGAATGAAATAAACGTAAATAAAATAACTGGTTCTCTGTTAAACAGATTTCGATTGGATTGGTTCAAGGGTTAAAGTGGATTTTAATAATAAATAGCACCAAGAGTAAAATAAATACAAATAGAATAACTCTTTCCATGCTATACTATGATTGGCAAGTGACTTTCATAGTAGTCTCGAGGGGTTTCGGAGCAATAAAAGGCCAAAGTAGCGCGTAATGCGCAAGTAATGCAATGATAGAAATATTTTGGGTTCACTTTTAAAAGGGAACCAACGCATATTTCCTTGAGACCGTGTTTGTTTTGGTCGGTTCCTCGGTAGGTGCACTTTTCAACCTGGAAACATGCAACGGTAACCGAAGCAGGTTCGATACTTTCGACTTAAATATAGAAATCACGAATCGGGCTACAATTTACCGTGCGGAGAAATTTATGGTTATTATTGCAACTGCTCTCTATAAGGAACGCTATGAAAACATTGACGTCGGAAGTGTTAAATGTTTTTTCTTTTAGACTTGATAATTTAATACTTTGAGCTCAATATATTTACGATCTGCAATATATATTTCTATCGTCACTTTTTTTATCGTTCTACATAAAATTTATATATGTATATAATATTCATCAATACATATGTAATATAAATAATATTACTATTTATTTAGAAACCTTGTTTTGCAATTAAAGTTGCCTAGCGCCGATTGTGAAAATACGTCTCGCATCATGCGTCTGCGTTGTTCGTTAAAATAATCGTTCATTCTTAGCGCGAATTGCGAGGTAGTCGTAGTTTCGGTGGTTTTGCACCATTATTAGAAACAAAACCATAATTGTGTAATTAAAGCTAGAATACATGCAGTGCATACTCAGGACTTGGCTTTGTTCAACTATCACCTCTTTTGATTAATGACACACATTTCGAGCAGGAGGCGATTTAACAATAATGACGACATCAAACGTGGATGTGCGGAGTTTTTTGCACCCAGAGAACCAGCATGGTATTGCAGAGGACTGCAATTGCTTTCAGATGGCAGAAGACCATAGATCAGCGTTTCTCAAACTGGAGTCTGCGAGTTCACTGAAGAAGAAAAAATGTATTTCATCACGAAATGAGAAAAAAGCGTTTAGTGATATTTTATTCTCGTTACGACAGCTTGTATTAACGATAACTCTTCTAAAATTTGTATACTTAACTGCCTTCGTTGCAGAAACATATTTTTTTTATCCATTAACATTCATTTCTTTTTTTTTTTTACGTTAATTCATTAGAAGAAAATCTTGTACAATTATGTTTGAAATTTTATCAACTACGTTAAAGATAGTATTCACGACATTTATGACTCTTCATTGTACTTCTGAATCAAGGTCAAGTCAGAACGATGTCCAATACGATACAGTAAAAGCAGAATGTATTATTACACAATTACGTATAGAATTGTATTAAAAAAATTCTAAAATGTCCATGAAAAGTGTCCTTTCGCGTTCGAGGTAAGGTGAAGCGTGAGAAACACTGCCGCCATCAGGCTTGAAATTACGTTTTGTTGTAGTTATCACCTAATAAATTAAAGTTTTGAAACGCGTAATATTTCCTGGGACACTCTAATGGCCGAATTAAACTCGGGAATTAGTTATTACTTATCACATTTCTGAAACGCGCCGAAAGAAATGCAATAAGGAAAAGGCTTGCATCACAGTAACGTAATAATCGCGTGATTAACTTGTTCGCACTAAAGACGTTGAACATAGTCGCCAAGTACCTAACCGACGAGTGCACCAAGTGAGAGAAGAAGCCTTTCCCTCGTGATCTTCACCTCAAGTGGAACGATTTACTCGGATACAATCTAGACGAGCGCTGAGCATGGGATATGTATGTGACGAAATGTTTCGCGTATTATGTCTTCGAAAGCAATTTGGCAAAGAATATCATGCTTCGTGACGTGCGTGTAGTGCACATTTTTTGTTTAATTTATATGAACTGAAGTCAAAGTCCTACACGTTAGAATCACATTGGAAGTTAAGAGATTCTTAACAATATTAATATGTCTATTGCTTTAGAAACATGTATTTTTAAAGTCAAATTTTGTCTTCTTTTATGACTTGGTAATACAGACGACTCGGTAGATAAGTTGGTTGCTCTATTAGTAATGGAGAATGCTCTATCGATAAATTCTTTGATCAATTATGGTCCTGCATTGCCAATTTTTATCGACAGAATACACTGCGTCACCGATAGAGCACTTTACTGGTATCTTACCAACTGTTATTGCACTTATTCTTAATCCTGGAAATGTTTGACAACCCTAAATTATTTTAGGAATGCCTTATTTAGAGAATACTTTGTCCAACATTTTTCGAATTCAACAATTAAATTCCGATTCTTTGAACATCAGTCTTTGATGTTAATAAAGATCTAATTCTTCTAATGCACATTTTACGACATCGCCGTGGCTCGTACTTGTCCCCTGTTATCTGTATAGTTATAGTTAAAACGTAAAATTACGTTGTTATTTATGGTCATATTTATGTAAGTACCCGCAGGTTCCTCGTTGCGTAAATATCAACAATTGAAACCCACCGTGCGAGAACCGGTCAATTTAAAAAATATATAGGTTAAGTAGAGCTGATTCCTACGTTAAAATAGTACTTAGAATGAATAAATCTCCGAGTGACACTATTTAGACACTTCTCAACTTTCAGTTATGACGAAACGATAACGCACAGTAATTGGTGGACACTACGAAACTTGTTTGAAGTAAGCTGGATAACATTTAACGGTAAACAGTGATTAATCCCCGACTGCAATTACTATGCCACTTCTCGTCCGATTCAGCGAGATATATCAGACGGATGAAGAACGAAACGGAGAGGAGCGTCGAGTAGTACTGGGAAGGCAATTTGATGATAAAAGTTGGTTTACTGCTCGGTCACGGTTTTCGTTGCTCATCCGAATGTCGAGATTCGTCGCAAAAAGTTATGTCTCCCCGGGAAAGCGAACAGCTGACAGGGTGTGCACTGCGTGCAGCGACGTTAGTGCGGTTTCGTTACATAAAAATTCTTATCACGCGTACGCAAACCGTAAAACGTGGGACAATTGGACATCGTATAAGAAATTCAATGTATTACGTGCAGGACGCGAGTTCAGAGTGTTGAGTTATTTGTTGTTAAATAAGTAAGCAATTATTAAATTAAATTAAATTAAGTTAGCAATTATTGTTACGTATGTGCCATTCACAGAGTTTTTCTACGTACACTTTAATACTGTTCCAAAGACAGTGTTAATTTAATTTGCACTTTTTATTGATACTGTATGCGAACTTGGTTATGATGCTAGAAAAATTAAATAAACTTAAACATTGTATTCTTTATAGATTCAAAAGAAATAATGCTATAAAATGAATTCAAATACGCACCATGATGGAGTGTTTGCATGGCGCCATTAGTTCGCTTGCTCGCCATGCACAGAAACGATCATGCTGTCAAGCCCTGCAATAGATAGTGATGCGCACGAGACGAGATAAATCTCGATCTTGTCTCGATCTCGGCTCGATTTCGAGATTCAGCATACCGAGATTTGGGCGAGATCAAGATTATTTCAAAATCTTGTCGAGATCAAGATCGAGATCGGGATCATATATTTGAAATTGTCGAAAATTCGAGATCGATATACATGTTTCGAAATTTTTCGAAATCAAGATCGAGATCGTAGAAATCTCGTCTCGTCTCGTCTCGTGCGCATCACTAGCAATAGGGGCCAAGAAGAATGTCTCGTATGCTCTCCAAGATCAAATAAATAGCAAAATGATAGTCACTGGGAATACAGACGCAATTAGTAAAGGCTCGCGTTGAGTAGTCGCGATTATAATGTCGCATACAATCTGTCGATAGGTTATCTAATTTCCAACGCAACTATGTCACCAATGAAGTTTATAATACTGATTCTTCCTAACAGCAATCTGCGTTTGGCAGATCTTCCTGGCACGCTTTTTACATTTAGTTGTATCAATTATATCATTTATATCTTTGTATTATTTTTGGCACCGTTTCGATCACGGTTTATAAAGGGAGAACAAAACGCCGTATTGCCAGGCTATTATTGGAACATCTATTATGTACGGGCATTCTCCTTAGCGTCAACTTTCCGAACTGCGCATGCTTTCTACTGCGTAGAATTATGCTTCGCGATCATGCACAAATCGTTCATCGCGAATCAGGAGTAAGAATACCCCGATTGTATTCAACGTTACCAATACCTCTGTCTAATATAAGCAGAGAGTTCTATTTTTGAATCTACTTTTTATTCGGAATTAAATTACCGTGAACCAACTTTGTAGATGTTCGTACGTTCAGTTGGGAAACTGCAACGCACGTGATGACGTGTAAGTATCAATTTGACATCCATAATGTAGTAAGATTAGAAAAAATGTGAAGTACGAATAATTTAAAGTAACGTATCTTAATTTTCACAACGCATATAAACGTCATACAAGTACATCCAGGACTACCCCGTCATTTCCTTGGAATCAATTCCCGAAGGCTTGCTTCGGACCAATCTGTCTATCCACTCACCAAGACTCTGTTTTCCTCTCCCTAGCCACGTTTATCATGGGCGAATAAATTCTTACTTTGTATTCAACAGGAAGTCGACGGACAGTACTTACGCGGGAGCCTAATATAACTCTCTCTATCTCTCTCTCTCTCTCTTTCTCGGCTGCCTTCGACTTTTCTCCTTTTTCCCTTTCACGCAACGCGCTCGCGCGTTCCCCGTAATTCAGATCGCCGCCAAATATAAACACACATGAAAATACGCCGGGATCTTTGTTTCCATTGCAGTCGTTCCTGCAACACGTGAGGGAGACCGGCTCCCCACGTCTCGTTACGTTCGCGGGAGGTTTATTGGAAATGATCGAGTTGCGTAATCGAGGAGTCGGGACCCGGCGAATACCAGAGCCAACGGGAACGGCGCCGCGGTTGAAGCGGACGACCGTTTCGATGACAAAGTATTACTTTTCCGTCGTGGTCGATCCGAACTGGTCTCACCGCCGGTATCCACGTATCTTGGACACGTTTATGCGATGGACTGTACCGTGGCAGAAATAGCGGGTCGCCGATCGGATCGTATTTGATCTCGTTGTACCGTGGCTTATACACGGCACATGTGCGAGAAACCCACCGTGCCGTGGACCATCACAAAGTACAGCAAACAGCGACATTACGGGTCTCGTAAACTATTTTCGAGCGCGGGAAACGCAGTTCGAAACGGAGCGCGTATCGCGATACGCGAGTAGGCGGGAACTGTGCGCAAATTGAATACGAATTGTTTGCGTTCCATCGGGTTAGGTGGTCTTCGGTTGGGAAGGGAGCGATGCTTTGCTTTTTGAATAGGCTTGTGAGTAGTTCTTGCAAATATCTGATACGTAGGTTAGAGATTGAGGGGAGACTTCAGTGTAACAGCTTTAAAAATAGGTGATTTTCATGAATTTTGAAACTATTGAGTCTCGATAATAACATACGTCTATCAAAAATATTACCAACACATATAAAAAAAAAGCCTTAATATTAAAAACCTACCAACTGTATCAGAATAATACACCTCCGACTGTAGGCAACGTAAATAAAAGCGCGCAGAAGCACGACCGTTCGATTCAACGAACGTCTCAAATAAATCTCTGTAAGTCCGTTGCATTCGTCATTTATTATTCCGTAAGAAACGTTGACCGATCTCTGACCCAAAATCCGACTACCCTAACGAAGCAAGTCCACGGGCGAACGGTCTGAAGAGAAATGGCCGGCGATCGTACAACAAAGTCTCGAAACGTTATGCAGCGTTCGTTCGCGGTGAAACAACTCTCCCTCTTCCCCAGACATTTTTTTTTTTTACGTTCCCTCATTCATGTCAGCCGGTATCGCCAAGGATGATCCTTTCGGAAGACCCACACACCGCCGGGACCCATCGTGGAGGAAAATTTACGATCTTTTTTTGCAATAACTCGCGACTCAAGAGGCTATAAACTTATCCTTTGAGTAATTGCAATCAATTTGAATACGAGACATCTCTAAGTTGGCAGTGAATGAGTTAACAGAGCACGCAGATTTATTTAACGGACTAGATAAAAGTGCCTCGTTTCTTGAATCGTTCGTAACATGACGTTTTTATCTTGTCGCTATCGACGGACTTCGTCCTAGCTGTCCGCTTTTCGGAGTGAACGCGCAACGACATTGCTGCAAGACGACTTATCAGTCACGGTGCCGCGATTTGAAAAATACGAAACGGGGTTCCGGACGACAGGGGACGGGGTACGGTTGCGAGCGTACTTGGTTAAGTAAAAGGATATGAAAAAAAGTGCACAAAGAGAGTGGAAGAAGATGGCTGGGGAAGGTGGACGTGGAGCATACGACGGCGAGAAACACGGACAAAACGAGAAACACGAGAAAAAGACGCAATAAGTCTGTTAATGTCCGAAGGTTGCATTTAGCAGATCGTTGTCTTGTACATGTTGTAAATGGTAATCGTTTCTATTGGGTGTATCAAGTCTCCTGATCCGATCTTTATAAATACAGTCAAAGTGTCTCGAGAGGTTTGGACGCCTCTTACGCCAATGCGTGTACCGTCGATGTTCGGTCGCGATCGCTGCTACGTCTTTCTTCCTTGCTCTGCCACTTCTACGAGTATTTCTCTAGTCACTTTAAGGTCAGTTCATACTCTTGCCACGCGAAAAGAATGAACCACACGTTTAATTCATTGAGGGCGAACAGATTTATTAGTAGGTGTATTATTATGTCTTGCATAATCGTAACCAGACCTGGGAAAATTTTAATTGAAATAAAAGTATGAAATAAATATTTGAAATAATTCTATTTTGACCGTTAGTATTTTCAATATAGTTATTTTAAAATACAAATAATATCGATCCATTTGAAATGATAGGTTTGTTGAATGATGAACTATTTCGTTATTCTTTTATTTTAAATTTACAGAGAGAAGTAATCCTTAAAATAATAGGCCTTACAAAGAATTTATTTTAAGAAATCTTTACAGCAATGCGCTTTGATAAAATTGTTTTCCTTCAAAATTTTGAAGAATAATATCACTGTTATTTCAAATAATTATAGAATAAAATAATATGTTATTTGGTAATAATAATTCAAATAATGTTGCTTCAAAAGTGACGACTGGTATGAAAATAATTATGAAGTATGGCGGATAGGGCCTGAGACTCCGTAATACACGAACTATTTTCGCATTGTGGATAGTGCCTAATTCGGTCTCTTGCCATCGCATCGAGTGCTTTCATATCATATGTTTCTTCGCCGACAAAGTAGCAATGTTACAGTCGGTCTTCTTCCATACCATTCATCTTCCTTGGAGCTAAGCTCTCCATTCAAGATTATAGTTGGACGAAGATATCGACCAGTGGCGTAGGTAGTCGATAGGTTCTCATGGTTTCGATACGTATGACACGTGCATTTTCTTCCATTAGATTCTTTTTTCATATTCCCTTTCTGCTGACGGTGTAACTGTGCTGTTACAATTATCATAATACGCGGGGCTATTATTTGATGTTTTACAGCGTGTTTGGAAACAAGGATAGACAAAATTTTGTCCGGGATAAAACATTCTATATTTTGAGTTAAATTTAACGAGAAAATTTATTTAGTATTTTAAGAAGAATTTATATTTTGAAATAATTTAAAGGATAAATCATTTTATTCGCATTTAACTATAATTTTGAATTAAATTGAGATGAGAAATTTATATTTGATTGTGTGAAATTACTTTTTTGCACATTTTCATCTCAGTAATGAATATTGACAATCATTTCCCAGTTGAAAGATGAAATTTTCTTTTATGATGACAATGCAAAATATACGTACATATGTGTACGTCTACCATAAAATGGATGAAGAAACGACGTCGAAGCGTCTGGTCTGGTCACGACGCTGAGTTTTGTAACTGCCGTCAAGATTGTCATAACGGCAAGACACATGAATCTTATAGAAATCTTCGTGTTTGTGTCTCCCTCGTGTAATATGCTTCCGAGTGACTCGTGCGGTAATTATCTTTAAACGTGAGAGTAAATCAATGATCTCGTGGTAATGATACGTTCCGCGTTGATTATTTTCTACCTTTCACGAGAATTAAGGTCTTCTTGCCAGAGAAGACATTTCATTTTATTTAATATTCATGAGACTCAAGCTGATACCTATAAGCGGTTCCTTGAGCTTACAGAGGACGACGAGACGAATCATTTTTATATTTACAGTTTATTCATAGGATGCTTTCTTTAGAAAATAAAAATTGAAAAGTTAGAAGTTCGTTGCAAAAATTGAATTTCAGGGAAAAGGTCTTCTAAGTTTCCAATTTTTATCTCTGAAATTAAACGTCGTATGAATGAACTGAAAATATAAAACAGTTTCGTTTTGTCATTTTCTATATAACCTTATGCAGTTATAAGGTGATATATTTTTTTTTTTAAATTCATTACATCCAATAATGTTAGGAGTGTTAATCCCAAGGAGAGCGTTATAGCAATCGATCCCACTGCGATAAACGGGAGCTGTATTTGCATGAAGTGCAATCGAATCACATAATGACGGTCGTAGCAAGTGCGTTACGAGTGATAAGAATGTGCTGGTTAAATTTCATCTAGCCGCAACAAGCTGTCGATGATAACCGATAATGTGCGACGTGATCTGTTATGTTCGTTGAATAGGCGATGAAGTACGATGGAGTCGTGGCTACTCGGAGGAATTTGTTTCTTTGGGTGCCTACAGACACGGACAATGCAATTGCGGTTTCGTTCGTTGCGATGTTTGTTTTAGAATGGATAATCGCTTAAATCATGTCTGAAATCACTATTGTAATGGCTTCTTAATTTAATTCTAATTCAGGTGGCTTCTTAAACTAATTCAAATTCAATATAATCTATTTATACGTTAGACTAAATTAAATAAGCGATAAGCGCTGGGATTGAAGAACGTGGAATTAATACATTGTTAATTTAATAAATAACGTGGCGCGTAAAACTAATCGCGAACATTTTGACTGCTTTAATAATTTGAATTCTTTAGGACGCGATACAATCTCAACATTTCTTCCACAAAACTAAAAAAAATGTTTAATCCAACTGCTCGAAACAATTAGGGGGTCCTGTTTCTGGGAAACACGAGAACCAACCATCGAAAATGAAAGAGATACACTGTGTATTTGATATGGTAATACTTCGACACGTCGAAGTATATTCACGGATTGAACACCTTACCGAGAGCGTCACTGTTTCAATTATTTTGAGAAGTGTAAATTACGCAGACCGCTTGTTGATAGTGTACACCGCGTTTCTATACTTGCAGCGTTGGATGTTTTCGACCTTGCACGAACGGGAACCTTGACAGAAGCAGCTGTAGGGTAACGTAAACCGTGGAACGCGTTTCGTGCATAGAAAATAGAACGTTGCATAATTATCCCTGTGCACAATCGGTACTTTGTTTTCAGTTGCACACGCAATAAATCGTATGCTCAAACCTCTGAGAAATTCTTCGGACGCGTTGCATACCGTTCTTAAAACCGCAATTTCCTGCGTGCCACTTCGTCTTCGTGAAACCGCGTAATGACGGGGCATTGAGCTCGACAAAATACGCACGGCCTCAAATTGGTTCTACGGATGCTGTCGACCGACGTCGGTTAGGTATCGATGGTCTATCGATGAAATGCAATTTGTTGCAAACACTGTCGACGCGTCGGTAAGACAAGTGACACTGGTCGCAGGAATAAGTATAGATGCGTAGATACACGAGCTCTGAAAATAAATTATACAGGCATATTGTATTCGTGAGTAGGTAGTTTTGAAATATCAACGTTGCAAATATGTAGTGTACGAAATAAAAAGATTTTCATACTTTTTTCCATAATTAGGAATAGAATTTGAAGTGAGGTGCGTTAAGTGACGATACCAAAATGAATATTGCAGTCCTCAAGCTCGATTCCTTATCTTTCTGAAGCAAGTAATATAAATCTAAATTTAAATATAATATAGACATCGAAACTATCATTTTATTTATATTAGATACGTATCCAAAAGTTCGTTGTTGATCTAACAGAGAATCTATCCTGTTTCATAATTATGTAATTAAACCGGTTTTATATGAACTGGTAAATTATTCCGTGACACACTAGATTCGGTATCACTCTCAATTCTGCCTAGATTATCATTGGTGGTATGTGGTATTCTAGATATACATTGCACCTTTTGCGTGGCTGCTTCAGATTTAGATTAGCACCTCGTTACGTTCCTACGTTATCAGTAGGATACCGCGAGTTCAGCTTTGAAAATAGTGCTAATGAGTTTTTCCAACGACTTTTTAACAGATATCGGATATCTCTAAAGTTCGGACGCATTTTTCATTTCGACAGTCATATTCAACCAGTGTAAAAAAAAAATAATTACAGTTATTGACATTTCTTTTGTGTCCAGACCTTAACCCATTCACTGGCAACTCAGGGGATAATTTTACAGCCTGTTGAGTCACGAATTATTACGAAAGAAGTTCATATTTAACGAGATTAACATTTTGCGCGGGACTGTACGTACAACATTGTAACCGCGTTTTGCCCCTTTATCTTGTGTGCTATCGGTTAACCAGGACTATGCACCGGTTTCCCCCTTTCTGGTTCCACCGCACAATAATCTTTGGTCGATCGACCTGTAGGATAGCTCGGAAGCAACGTTGCCGGCGATTTAGGAACGTGCGGATTTTATTTCGTTGTTCGATTTTCGTTCCCGCCTTCCGGCATTCCTCGTTCTACCGGCGCGCAATAATTGAGGGAATTTTTGTTCTGAAATTCGATTGTGGGCAAAAGCTTTTTACGCCGATAAACCAGTTTCTTCAGCTGCGGTCGCGTATTTCTCTTTGCCCCAGCCCGTGACGCGGTTCTCTTTCTTCCTGCGCTTTGCTGTCAGTTTTCGAGTCGGCTTCAGCTCGATCGCGTTGATAAAAATGGAAAGTTCAAGTTCGAATATTAATCAAGATCAATAAATTATAGATCAATGATGTTATTAAAATGTTACCCATTGTATCGAAATACTTGGGGGTCCGGTAGACTCCAAATTTATAATTGTGCATACACTAGCAGAGTCTTTTGAAACGATGTATTTGCACATATTGCATTTGATAAGAGCAAGTCGTCTCGTTAAGAGAACGTCGATGACATTGGAATATTTTAAAGTATACCTTGGGAAAAAAATTTCTTTTGGACCTTCGAAACAAACAGGTTTTCTCCACAGATATTTTCTGGTATAACTGTACGTGCACACCTTTCGAAGCACTCGTTGTGTGTCGATGCATTAACAATATCTTTTCAAACGTATTGTGTATGTTGCACTTAATAAAGTATGTCATCCCATTAAGAAAACGTCGACGACCTGAACATTTTGGAAAGTATCGTATTGAGAACAAAAAATTGTCTTTCGCTTCTTCGAAACGAACAGATTTTCTCTATAGATATTTTCTGGTCCCACTGAAAGCATATGTATTCTTCATATTAGAGCATACTTGCATGGAAAATATGCATTTGCACTAATATCCACATGCCCGATATTCAAATTGATATATCTCTTCTTTATCTAATCTGCAAAAATCTGCAACGCTTCTAAATGAAAAATCACGTTACCGCTAGCGATGATGTCAAATAAACACGTTCTGTGGTGGTACGGAATTATCACTCCACCCCCACCCCCTCCTCCCCCTAAAATTGGCGTTCCATGATCGCGATTTCCGTCGTTCGGCCGAAGATTCGCTGATTCGTATACACGTAATGCACGTAGGTACATGCACGTTGTTGCTTATGATGTACGCCAGCGCACGAGGGGTCAGCCACACCGCAAGTTATTTTCAGCCCTCCCGCGCAGCTTTCAGCCCTCTCGCGGGCACAAGTGACTTCTTACTGCACGCGCATCTTCTCTGACACGTTTATGCCCCCGTATGCCTACGCGCCACGTTGGAAATGTTTGACCAGTACAGTGACGGGATATAAGCAAACGCGAATAGAGCGAATCGACGTGCACGAGGCGACGCGCAACATTTATGTAAGACTGCGTTGAGATTTTGTCGAACCCTGGGTTCCGTGATATATGGAGTCAGCCGAAGTATTTTTAAAATCAGAGAAAGTTGACGAAGAATCGAATTTTGTATAAATTGCGGAGGGATGGCTTATTTTTTCTGTGGGGCTCTAGGGATCCAAGAACCACTTAATATTCAACGAGGACCGACACTAAAAACGTCGAAGCCACATTAAAATCTGCTTTTACCATGATTCGGAAGATTTCAAATCAGCTCGCACACGTTCTTCCAAATTCTGGTACGTTGACGATACCAAAATGTCAATTTCGCCGACGAATTCTACGAACGTTCTCGTTTTCGAAACGATGATAGCCATCTGTATAGAACTGTATTTTGAGCACTTCGATTCGTTCACCGTCAGCGAAGCACACCCGTCATTATAGCGGGTGTGGACATTCCATGTTTGGGTCAGTGTTTAGTGCACGCGATCGATTCGCCCCGGTCCGTTTTCTCGAAAACAAAAGGCCGCTTCTCAAAGGACCAGGCCCATTGCGTGCACGAAAATACCTCGAGATCAATCAGGTACGTTTCGGAACTTCTGCGGGCTACGATTTCTTTTTTCTTTAATGCAACAACTTTAGAGTCAAAGATCTGGCGATTGCACGTTCTGTACAACTTTCGCGAAACTCGAGCGTTTATGGTAATCTTCGAATGGCGGCTGCAACAGTTTTCTATACATACTGGCAGTTATTCGAAGTATTAACAGTTTCAACCAATCGCTGCAAAATTATTTTAAATGTTATAAAATATGTATTGGATATTGGAAGTACGCGATTATTATTACAATTATTTAAATTGAAATTGAAATAACTGAATAAAAACAAATAAATAACGGCAACGATCGAATAAAAAACAAAGATTGAAAAATACCTAGATTCATCTTTGCATCCAAGTCGCTCGAATTGAAGTATGTCTCCTTACGCCTGCTATTACGTGGATTAGATAACGGTTGCTCTTAATGGCACGAAGAACTATACTCGACACGTGAGGCGCCACCTCACACTAATTCGCAAGAGGCATTTGAATGAATTTGACGCAGACGCCACAATTTATCTTTTATCGTGCCAATTAAATTTTATTTTACGTGCTCGCTTCTCTGGCAGAACTTCCGAGTCTCACCTGGTGTGTAAATTATAATGTCTGGTACATTATTTCATATTCTATGTTTCATCATTCATACTTCGTATTCTATATTTGATATTTGATATTTTATATTTCATATTTTACACTTATTACTTCATATTCCGCATTTCATATTTTACACTTCAGAGTCCACACTTAACACTTCACACTTAACATTTAATAAATATTCCATCTCGTAACGTAAAATGAAATCCTTACTTCGATCGATAGAGTATTCGAGCCATTCAAGTCCGTATAACGCCGCGTCAGGATGAGCATTGATTGTGTGCAGATATCATAAGCGGCTAGGAATCAAGCCGAGATCAACGATCCGTGATCACAAATATGCAATGAGTAGTAGTTGAACGGTTGCAGGTTCGGGGCCGAAAAAACCGGTTCCACCTGATGATGGAGTGCCTACTTTGCAGCCGCGCTTGGCAGGTTATAATGCAGATTTCTGGTTTCAATAACCTCACAACAGCCTTTCCAACGTTGGTCTACAGTTGTATCTAGAGCCGACTACTCTAATTGCTGTCGATGCTCTTTTGACAAATTACAGCGCGCTAATGTCGCGCAGTAACGAATGATAGAATTGACTAACATTTAATGCGTTTGATACAAGATGAGATAAAAATGACAGGTGTCGTATATAAGAAAGGTTGTTTCAAATTTCGAGGCGCGATACAAAATTATGATCCCGGTTTTCACATTTATGTCTCTATTACTAATATGTCTAATATTATTATGCCAAAGAGTAGCCTCGTTTAAACTACTTTCATTACAACATTATTGTATAATTATTTTAAACAAAGTCATAATAAACACTGATCGTTAACCTATTCAATATGAAGAATAATGGATTCAAAAAAGCCATTAATTTTATTAAAATGGTTTTGTCTGAAGAAAATCATCTTTTATTAAAAAAAAAAAAAAAAAAAAAAAAAAAAAAAAAAAAAAAAAAAAAAACAGAGCACTTGAGTTTCGTTTCTCGAGATTACCAGATAAATCATTAAGTATTCCCAATAATATTTCATACCGCGATGGTGCTCGTTATCGTCAGGTGTTTTTGGAAGGATCTCGAGTTGTTGCACAGTGACATAATTCTTCAGTGAGAGCAAACGTGGGCTCGTAAACGACTAACGGACGATTGTCCTTTTTGCTCGTGGACGGCTCGATTTGATTTTATTTTCGAAATGCTCTGAGAACGGTCGAAAATACTGGAACCCGCGATTAGGGATATCTTTTGTATCCCGTTTAATATTGACGTCGGAAAGCTTCAGACGGTAACTGCAATTTTGACAAAATTATATTTTGCTCGATCGTAAAACGTGGAATGTAAACGAGAGCGTATGTGGCTCTAGATGTAAGAAACCGAATCTGCAAACATTGTGATATTATTCGTCGGTTGGTCGTAAAGAATGGAATGTAAAAAAAGGACTCGTCCTCAAGTGACCTGAGAACTTCGGCAAAATGCGCTCTCCGTCTAGCGTGTTCAGAATTTCCGTGCCAAACGAACTATAGGTAAAGTGGAAGATCATTGCACCTTCTAGATTCGACTGCTTCTTTGCTTTAAAATTGTTTGTAATGTAATTCAAAGGGAAATGGAATATTTTATCGAGTCAAGGACGGGTGGAAGAAGGGCAAATGTGTGAGGTGAGGAACACTTGTAAAGTGTACAGTAAAGAGCAATCGTGAATTGTTAATTTATAGTTACGCAACTCTAAATGCATTTTTGCAGCAAATTTAAGATCACTTGATTGTATAACAGTCTACTAATGTAAAAAACTTTTAGAGATTCGATGAGCAAATTGAATGCAAGCGCGCTCTGCGCAATTCGCTTTCAAACAAACGGTACACGTCGGTCGATAAGAGTCGTACCCCACTTGAACGTGCGTTTCTGCGATTCGTGTTTGCTTAGAGGGTAACGCAGTTCCCTGTGCGAATTCCACTCTTCGCATTCGGTAACGGTGAAGAGAGTACCAGATCTCGCCGAGGACGGTGTTATTCCACCGGGAACCCCAAATCTAAACGTGAAGGCAATAAATAGAATTGAATTGAACAGTATAATATTCTTTATAAGAATATATAATAGAGATTATGAGATTGTATGAGATTACGTCTATACTTAGATATTAGATATTTCTTACATACCTAAGGTCTAACGTATTGCCGACATTTCACACTCTTATCGACTTCTATGCTCAGACAGCATATTCACAGACTTGCCATTTACAAACTCAGAGTGCGCGACGAATGGGTCTCTCACCTGGTCGATACTTTCAATCCCCGCGTCACCAACGTCCAATAAGATCCTAAACCACCTACCCTATATATTTTCGTCTTTTGTAAAACATACGTTCTAATCTACATCCTGTAAATTCATAGTAACATTCCTCAAATAAAACAAAAATAATTATACGAAATTCGGGGAGTCTCAGGTGCTCCATCGGTCAGGTAGCATTCATATTTGCCGACGCAACGGTGTCCCAACGAACGGTTTCTAGCACTCGACTCCAGGTGCGCGGTGCGAAAATACAAGGCGCTGTTGGTCCGTGGGATACACTCGAGCGTCTTTCAGAGGGTGAATCCTACCCCTGTTTTCCTTTCGAGACGCGACCCCGAGGAGGGTAGGAGAGCACGAAGGACTCGACTGCCGGCGACGAAGATGATGCGGGGCAGTCTGGTGTGAAAACGAGTTCATTGGTTATATATTTCCCGGGGCGTCGGGGCGTTAAAGTGTTGAAATTTCATTAAGGGTCTAATGAAGCACACCGCGTAAGGTCTCTACGGCGCTCGCTTGGCCTCTCTGTCCGTCTCCGTCGCGCTGGATGTTTGTTCGAGGGTGGATGGCCCTTAGAGATGCGTAAGCGAATTTACATGCTTCAGGGTGGTTCTTCTGTACGCCGTCACTTGGAAAATCGGAGCCGTGCTCCGGGGTTTTCAGCCAGATCGTCCTTTTCGCTACCGTGGAAAGAGACACGGAGACCCTATTCATCCGTTTCATTAACTTTCCGCCATTAACATATTCTCAAAATAACGATCTAAGATGCACCGCGACCGCTCTAATTACACTTCCAGAAGTTTTTGTGTCGCGTCTCGCGCGTCGTTGCCCGCGTAAAAGAGGCCTTTGGAGCCCGACGAATGAACGACAACGAGGCGCTGTTTTCTGAACGACCCGTCGTCGATTTAGCGGACTTGGCGACTTTCACGTTTCTAAGCAACACCACACCCCCACTCTTTCTCTTCTTCCTTGCCTACAACCATCTCTATTCGGGAGAGGGGATGCGGACAAAAAATGAAAATTTAATTTCGTCGAGTTAACGCGCCTCGAATGAGGGCGGGGAACTTAAGAACACGCGGCCCACGCTGAATAGAAGAATACAGACTTCAACGCTAATGAACATTAATTGCTGGGTGAGACCTGAATAAGATTGTAACGCGATCGCGGTAAATAAATTGCAGTCCCTTTTCGAAGCCTGTTCCGCGAAACGTTGTCGAGTGCTTCCTTGGTTCAGCGGCCGCCGGGAATAATAATTCGTTCAGTTGCAGCTTTTTCCCCAGTTTCCCTGAAAATTCTTCGCCAACCAGGCGTAGTATACTTTTCAATGTTTTATACGTTAAGACGGCAATTACCGATGCCGTGGGTATGAAAGAATTAGCGCACAATCGAGCCCGGTTTATGGAAAATTTTCCATTTTTCCGGTTATTCCACGCGGAAAGGAGCTAACGAGTGATTGGCAGGGAGGCAACGCGTTTCGTCGCTCACGAAGAAGGTTACTGTGTGGAGGATTTGTCGGGACCGGCTGAATTTGAAAGGGAAAATAAACTTGACGATTGTTTGCCTATTTTCGCGTGTATGAAAGATTGTCGAGAGTATGCGGTGATTTATTCAGTAATCTGGAGAAAAATAACTTACGTGTTAATTTTGTAAGGGGTTTTGTTTTATGTCGCATTGACTGCTTGGTCATTAGCGACGAATTTGGACGGATTTCATTTTAACTAGTGGAAATAGGTTCCTTTTTGGAAGCTAGTAAATTTGGAATCATATTTACAATTACAAAAGAATACAATTAACTCCTGTATACCAAGTTTCTTCTAAATTCAGTCATTTTTCGCATTTTGTGTCGTTACGTTGTGTCGCCATTTTGAATTTCTAAATTTTAAATTCAGATTTGGAATCAGCGACCTCAAAAACCCGTGTATACCAAATTTGATCGAAATCAATCGTCAGGAAAAATGGATATAAATGTTTTTCTCAAAGAACTTTGAGGGATTCTCCAACCAGGAAATACTACAATGTATACTATTAAGGAATTTGGAGAGGTGGGGCGTCCAGGAAATACTACAATGTTTACTAGTATTTCTCTGAATTGGAACGGCCTTGCAAGGACGCTGTATGTATATAAATCACTACGCCTGTCCTTCTCTTATAATTGTCTATAAAATAAGAAACTTTGAGGTATCATAGCTCAGCGTAGATTCTAACAAAATTCAAATTGAAGAACGGAATTTGAATTATCTAATAGATTGTTGTGATCATTATTAGATACCCTTAAACATTTGTTTTATTTATTGCTGTACTGGCCAGAAATATAATCCCGGTGTAGTAATTGCATGCTGGTAGTTAACTTGCGGTGGCAGGCAAGTAAATATTAGTATCAAAGGTACCATAGGATACTATAACCATAGGACATAGGATTATAGGATACTATAATTGAAACGTTAAAACTAAATACATAAATTGCACAATAATAATATGTTTTAATCGAGGCAGATTTGAAAGAGCAGCAAGTGGGCCGGACGAAGCCGGCATTCAGAAGCGGAGCGAGATTCTGCACCCGTACGTGGTCAGCCCACGTTCTATTGGATTCAGTCTGGGCTGACCACGTACGGCAAAAAGATAATTGAATTGCAAACAATAAAATGAGTGAATATACTCAGATGCCAGATATTCATTACTCGGAAATGTAACGTTAAAGAAAGATCGATTTTTATCGTTCCAAGAGTTGATTACTTACCTCCTTATAGAACAACTTAATCGACTTACTGAAAGCAAAGAAGGATATAAGGATCGACGGGGGTAGGGGTAACGAATTCATACCTCACGATGTATTTTTTTATTAAGTTTATTTTATATATCGACAACAACACGTCATACATTAGAAAACAGAAGGTTTCTTGAAGCAAACTCGAATGAAAAGTTTTGTGGAACAATCCGAGAGACACTATGTGAGTGTGCCGCGCCATCATCTATGGAGTCGTATATATATAATATTGCGTGTCCCTGTGTGTCGTATATGTCACGTGGATGTACGTTTCGGATGTACGTGTCCGTGCATGTATGTGTGTGCGTGTTTCTGTATGTATTTGTATGTATGGCTGCTAGGTATATGAACTTCCATGTGTATGCAAAATGTGTATGGCTCTGTGTACTACGATACTCTTGTGTCTCCTCTCTCGTTTTCTTTCTTTCTCACGTTCGTTCCGTTCTTCCTTACGTTCTTTCTCTCCTCGCTTTTACCCGATTTCTTTCACGCACGCAGACACACGTCATTTTTTCGCACTTCGGTCATGCTCTTCGTCAACCTTTCCCTAACATTCTCGAATTCCGCGCGCACTCCTCCCTCTCTTCCGTCGTTGTTAACACGTTTCAATATTTCATGGAGTCACGATTCTCGTTGTTGTTTTTCTTTTTCTCTTTGGTCGTTTCCCAGGACGAATTTCGAAAAATCCGCCATGGGAGCTCACGCGCACGACGCGTGACGTTTTACGAGAAGGCGCGTCTTGGAACGAAATTCGACCAGTTCCGATCGCTTTTCGTTCGAATCGAGACACTTCTTCTCTTTCATTTTCCACGTCCATTTTGCCTTCCTTTCGACGCTCTTTCCCAACATTCTCTCTCTTTCTCTCGGTCACTCGCTCCGATTCTGTTCTCTCTGTCCCGCAGTCATTCTTTCATTCGCTGCCCCATTGACTCTCCTGTCGTGAATCGCTTCCGGAAATACCTCACGTGGTGCCGTGAGCGGAAAAAACGGAAAACGAAAAGACGTACGGTTTTACATATACATACTTCTCTTTTTCTCTCTCTTTCTATATATAATCGCGATTGTAACGTCTAGAGAAATAGGCGGCGCTCGTCGTTCGGCAAAGGAGTAGGAAAAAAAGAAAAGAATCGGTAAAAACGAAAAAAAAAAACGAGCGAGAAAACGTTGAAAAACGGGCAATAAGACGAGAAGGCAGTCCCGTGCTGCGGCCGAAAACAATAATATCCTCGGGAGTTTCGTAACCGAAAGATGTGACTCGCACGAGGCGCCCTCCGCGATTCAGTCAGCCGCGCGCGGAATTTCGCACGATTTCCGTTCTGCCATTTTTGGTGCCTCTATCTATCTATCTATCTATCTATATATATATATATATATAATATATTTATATATTTATATATATTATTTTGTTTTTTTTTTTCAATTTACTTCAAAAAGCGGCAGTGCATCGTCGTCGAATTCACTCTCGGGCTATGAGAAGGGAGGGCGATCGTCGTATTTATCTCCTTTTGTCGCTATTACTATTATTCTTTACAATTTTTGCGTTTTTTTTTTGCCTCTCTTTTTGTTTCTTTTTTTTTTTTTGCTTTATCGCGCCGAAAAATGATCTTTCCGTTGTTTTGTTCGTTCGTCTATCATTTTCGCGACGAGACAGCCTAAATACACTCTGGTTCTTTTTTTAAAAATTTCTCCGCTCTTTCTCTCTCTCTTCTCGTTACGGGGTGGGGGTGGGTGGGTGTCGTGACACATTGGTTAGGAACGTACGAAGTTTCTTTTTTTGTCATAATCTCTCTCACTCGAACGGCGACGGCGCGCGCGATGTTTCCGACTTGGAGACGCGAATTTTGACTCCGGTGCCGAAAGAGCATTTTGTCCCCTTAATCCTACCGTTTAGCCCCCTCCCTTTCACAACTCGTTTTGTTTCTCTTCCTCTACACGTCCACTTCATCATTTTCTATACAGCGCCAAAGATATACATACATACATTACATACATACATATATATGAGGAAAACTAGCCACGTGCCGCGGTGTCAGCGATGCAACCCTCCGCGCCTCCTCTTGCAATAATTTATGTACAATTTTACAACCTACGACGCCGCCGACGATATAATTTTTTTTTATTTCCTTATAGTTTGCCTTTAAATACACGAATAGGACCTAGACATCGTTAATTTTTTTTCATCATCATCATCCTTCATCTTTACACTATACTAACGAAATCTAAACGTTCAATTTTCATTTTCACCACACTAGGAATAATAAATTTTGCCGTATCGTTAGTATACCTTTATAGAAATATGCTTACAAAAATAGAATTTCGCGAGGCGCCGAAAGCGCGTCGCTGCCGGGTGCGGGCGAGTTTATTAGGAATTTTCGCGTTTTGTTTGCTTTCGTTTTGCATTTTTTCGTTTTTATGTATATAGCGTATCCGAACGATTCCGAAAGAAAGTGTCAGCTGCGCGACCAGCCAACCTTCTGTTGCCGAAAACGGTTCGCTGGCCGCTCCGTTTTGTCGTGTATATATATTTTTTTTTTTTTTTTTACGGAATTTTTCGTCTCATTCCGTGTCCACCCGTCGCCCCCATACTCCTCGCGATAACACGCCCCCATCTTGTCTATCTCCCTTGTTCACCGTCGCGCCGTTCGCCGCTCGTTTCTTCTGTTGTCCCCGTGCAAGTAATTTAACGCGTGAATTTTCTCCATCTCGCTAAATCGTATTCATCCGCTCGCATTCATTCGAAACGGCACTCTCTCGTTCGCACAAAAAATTCTCACCGTCGCGCGCAAAATCCCAATCGCTCTCTCTACGTTCATCGCACCCGAATCGCATACCAACACTCGCTAACGTTCGTTCACGCCATCCTCCGTCGTTCACGCTTTGCCACTGTCGTACAAATTTTCACTCTTGTAAGCGCTCGAGTCTATCTTCCCTGGTTTCCCTTTCTTATATCCCATTTTTTGTAGAGTTTTCCCAAGAACGTATATATGTGTCTCAAAATTGTGAACAACTGATTCGGTTCTTCGCTGTCGTTTACAATGTACGTACAATAGTGATAATAATGACAATGAGGAATACCATTAATCGCCGCAGTAATAATAATCATAACGGTGACAATAAGAAGAACAATCGATAATGATAATTAAATAACGGTTACAAACGTCGCACCTCATTTTTCGTGTCTGTGTATGTGTGTTTCTTTTCTCACAATTTATTTGTTTTTTTTTTTTTTCGCTTCGATTACTTACGGACAGATCAATCGATAAGAAACGGATATTACTAAAGGTTTTAGGACGAATGTTTCTTTTCTTCATCTTTGTTTTCTTTTACTCGTTTTAGCAATAATGGCAAGTGACGGGTGACTGACATCGTTAATCGCAATAATAATAGTAATCGTACCGATAATATAAAGTGCAATTTGTCATTCTTCGTTTTCTTCGTTCTCTTTTTTTTTTTTTTCGTTTTCGTATGCACAATAACTTCATTTTTGTCCTCTCTTATTCTTTGTCTTTTATTATTTTTTTTTCTTTATTTCTTTAAATCATTCACGTGCACAATTTCATCACGCGCGCTTTCTAAACTTCAAGTTAACATCATCATTTAGACTCGTCATTACAATATTACATTATTAGATTACATTATATCATAATACGCTAGCGTTTATTCAATAAATTTTACATACTTTGATACGCAGTATGATGGTTTTCAAAAACGGTCATCGGCCAACCAAATTTTGCTCACACATCAATACACCTACGCTCAGTAGTCGAAGTAATTTGTACTTGTAGCCATATACTATAAATATTTTTAGTAGTTTCGGCCTCTTTTTTTCTCGCCTTTCGCAAAGTAGTTTTCCCTTTTTTTTTTTTTGCCGCAACATTTTTCTTGTCTCCCTTGTCCCATTCGGTCGCCAGTGTATTCTTTTTTTTCGAGGCCCTACAATAGTTTTTCTTTCTTTTGATACGAATATTTAAATATTACTTTACCACCGCTTATCTCTCTCCCTTTCGCTCCCCTCCTAACGTTTTTTCTCTCTCGCTTACTCTCTCACGCACACGAATATCTCGCTTTCTTTCGCACTCGTTCACTCTCCGTGTGTTCATTATTCTCTTTCGACCTGTCGAAAAATCTTTACAAAAAACACGACAGCGATGCGCCTTCGTCTCCGTCGGTTTTTACTCTCCTCACCGTCGCATCGGTATCCCCGCTCTTCGCCTCGCTCTCCACCATTTTTGTTCGCCGCACTTTTGTTAAGTTTAGACCTTAAATAGTATCGAGATATCGTTGCCAAAAATATATAAAAAACCCATAATCGATTTTCGAAAAATCGAAAACAAGCGCGCTCAGCTCGAAATAGCTAAGGACGCCGAAATCGCGTTCACTCGGAATTCTCTCTTTAAGCGTTCGTTTAAAAATTTCTCTAGTCGCCGGTCGTCGTTTTCGCCTCTCCGTCTTTTGTCCCGTTTTTTTTTTTTATATCTCGTTTTTGCGCGAGTCTACAGCCGAAATCCATCGAAAATATATATATATTTTTTTTTCTCAGTTCTTAGTCGCTTCCTTCGGGTGCAACTCTTTGAGGTCAGGAAGAAGGAAAGTAATTACATTCGTCGAGTACGCGTTAGGAGAAAAATACTCACAAGTTGATCGATTATTATTATCGATACACAACGATAGGTCGTAGATATTTTCCTCCGAATTCGGCGTCTATGAAATTTCGAGCTGCGCATCGAGATCGAGGCGCGGTCACCGGGCGACCGAATCACCACCAAGAATTTACAATAAATTTTTGACTCACGCACGCTCTTTCTCTCTCACTCTTTCTCACGGTATTCATTCATTCTCTGTCGTCGCTCCACCGTGCTCGAGCAAACGTACCTCGGTTTCGCGCAAGCAGCGCTCTCGCGTAAACGAGTCGATCTCGAGGCTGGCCGATTTACCACCACCCCTATAATAGATCTTTCGTATTCGTCTCTCTCCATCTCCCTCTCATTCCCTCGCTTACTTTCCCTTTTTACAATAATCTCTTTAAAACCACCTAAAAACCACGAGTGGATAAGGTAAAATTTGTATCATTTCTTTTCCTCTTTCGTTTTCATTTTATACATCTAAAGTTACTTGCACCCGTTTCGGACGGGGCCGCCGGTGACCAAGCCGTCAATCGCGATTCTAGGATGCAACCTCTTTTTGGAGTTTCGTCTTTTTTCCTTCCAATTTACTTATTCCCTTCGTTTCCGTTTCTCGTTTCTCGTTTCTCGTGTTTCACACACGCTGTCGTTCGTTCGCTCCTTCTCTCTCCCTACCGTACACTCTTTCTCTCGCACTCCTTAATTTCAATTGTTTTCACACTCTCGCACTCCGATTGCGCGCTTTACACACACTCTATCTCGCACCTGTACCTCTCTATCGCCTGGTTCGCTCACATCACTCTCTCTCTGTCACGCCGTATCTTTCTCGTTTCGAATAAATCACTATTATCATGATGATTCCTCGCTAACGAATCTGCCGCCCCTTTTTTTCCTCCACTCTTGTTTTTTTTTTTTTTCATCATCTTTCGTTTCAATGTTTCGTTTAATCGTTAAATTCTTTCCTCATCATTTCATTTTTTTGCTCTGTGTTCTGCCGCAATCGAAAGTATGTTTCATCGAAATGCTACCGCGACCTTGTTTCGTTTTCCTTTTTATAAAAATGTACACTTACTACGCTTAAATTGTCGTCAATTGTTTTTCTTTTTCCTCGTTTTTCATTTACTTTTTTAAAGATACAACAACATACTATACGTATATGGCTCTACAGATGTTCGCTTGCACTGCAACTCAAATGTGTGTCATGAATGTCTCTTGGTCCATCGGCGGCGCGCGTTCAATCGAGCCCAAGAGTCGATCGCGTTTATCGTTTAGGCCCTGTTAGTTTGCCATTTGTCCCATCTCTCAGCTTCGACTTTCGTCCGTCAGCTGACGATCGACGGACGGGGGACGTCTCTTTGGGTCTCGATCGAGTAGCGCGCGATCGATGCACCACGAGGGCGGATTTAGTGTTTATTTATTATTAATTTTTTTTTCTTTTCGGAAAATTAGGACCTTCCCGCAGCTCGAATCGCGAAGCCACTCGAGCGCCACGGGAATTCATGTTTAGAAACTCCTACCCGCGTTATGCTTCTATCGGGGTACCCGCAAGCAACACGTCCCCGAAGAACGAGCAACCGATGCTCGTTCCCCCCGCGATCGGTTCACGGTGATCGCAGTCGACGACGGATCTGGGTGTTGCCGCTCCTCTGTCTTACCCTCTTCTCTCTCTCTTTTCTTTTTTCGTTAATCTTTTTGAACACGAGTTTAATGGAGCTCGATGGGTATAACGGCCTAATGTGAAAATCAGGATGTTAATTTCCATGGTGTTTAAAACGCACGGGTCTGTTTCGCGAATTCGTTTGGCCAATTCAGTTCGTCACCTTCGGTTTTCTTCCGCGACGGCTTTTCTACCCATTTTCTGGTCGATCCGAGGGACGAGTCGATGCCCGGCGCGACCATCTCTCTCGGCATTTCTCCGATCGTCACGCGTCTAAGCTTCCTTTATTTAAAAGGACGTTCGTCTCCGACACTCTTTCCTCTTTGTTTTCAGATGGTCCCGCTAAGATCGACCCGGCTCGTATCAGTTCGGTCGAGTGCCGAAAATCCGCGTCGTTGCGAGCGGGCAGCCCCAGTCTCGTTTGACCATGGCGTGTTTGTTTAACCCCCGTGTTGTGATACCAGGCGGTATACTGTATACAAATATCATTAAGTTTTACATTACAATATATCGGTCATTTTGTTTTCTTCAGTTAAAGTTTATGTGGCATGTATATACGCATTGTATTCGTGGGAAATGAGAACCAGTCTTATGGCGCCTGACTGTAGCGCAGGCATATTCTGTAACGTAAAAATATATACATCATCTGTGTGGTATGTATAGTGCTGCTCTGTAACTCAAGATTTTACATCCAGTTTATGCATCATCGTTTAAATCCTGTACAAAAAACGTTCAGCTACGCTTGAGGCAGATTCAGCCCCGATCGTTGAGGCCTGAGCCGCGCGGCCGTCTCGCTTCGGTCGTCGTCGAACGTCTGCGCGGTTATAAACGGTCGACTGGCGGTTTAGGTACGCGCCACGAGGAAAGCGGGTGGCGGACGTTTCGTCCTCGTCAGCGGAGATTAAGAAAAACCAGGGATCCGACCGGCCAGCGTATAGCGTGTGTGATCTTTCTCGATCGCGCGTCGCGAGTACGCGCGGCTCAGTCTCTTCGGGGCAAGAACGAAGCGGACCCGCGGGTAGGTCGGTGGTTATCATTACTGCATTACTTTTTTTTTTTCTTTTGTTATGTTGACAAACTGCACGGCAACTAGTGTTTCTGTAATCATTTTTCTTACGGTTTTACTTTTTTTTGTTTTATTTCCTGTTACGTCTGTCTATTACTGCTGGTATCTGTAGATGTGCATGGCCGTATGCGTGTGTAGCTGCGTGTACGTATTCATTCTGTCACGTATGCTGCGTGTGGTATAGAATGGTCGTGTGTGCGTGTAGGAATTTCGTGTACGGAATTTATCTTGTGTGTGTGTGTATGCGTGTATAAATGTGTATGTACGTACGTGTATGGCGTGTGTACGGTATGTGTCCGAATATAACGTGTACCTCGTCTGTGTCGATCAGAATAGTGGTGTGAGGATGGCGTAATCCGTGTAGTGTCCTACTTTTGTGTGTGACCAAACGTCTCCCATACCTTATCGTCGTCGTATTATCATTAAATATCATTAGTATACTATATATAATATTATATCGAAAATAACGGATAATACAACACGTAGGGAATCGAGGGTTGCGTGGGTAGGTGGGGTTTAGGGTTCGGGGTGGCTTGGGTGGCTTCTTACTTCGCTTTTCTTTTAGAGTTAGGTTAGTGGGGGCGGTTGGGGGGTGGTTGGATGACGGAGAGGATGTCGAGGGACACTGGTTACGGGGAATCGAAAAGGGCGCTAGCTGCTAATATCAGCTGTGTTGCTTCGGGGCGTATGCGCGTCCGCGGCCGCGATCGCGACAGCCGTGACGCGTTCCACGCGACGATGGTTCTCGATCGGGGGATCGCCGATGATCGACGCGTCGCGGTTGGACGTCGACGGTCTCGATCCTGGATCGCCTCGATCGAACCAAGGCGCGTTACGGACTCGCGCGATCCGTTGATCGCGGTCCGCGGACGGCTCGATGAGCGGCGGAGCTAAAGTTACATGGTCTCCCCACACGTGTGCGTATAATCGTAAACGAAGTCTTTGTTTTCCATTCTTTATTATGTCTGTCTACGAAAAAACACTAATGGTAAATATCATGTATGTTTTTTTTATTTTATCCGGCGGATCACTTTTATACTGACTGGGTTATACTGTACTTTTACTCTGCAGGATTACCGTTGGAAGTGACGAGGGAGTCTGACGGGGCGGACTGGATCGAGGGAATCGGTAAAGGAGCTTGGGGTCGGGTTCGAAGGGTGGGCACCGGGTAGATTCTGCAGGTTACTTACGTCGAAGGAGACGGATAGATTGGTAATTAGGTCGGGACGATTATCGGAAGAACGGGTTAAGTAATTGGTTGATCCGGTGAAGGGGTCTAAGGGGGGGGGGGCCACCCACAACGGGGGACGGGGAGAGCCTGGTGGATCGACGGGAGATCATTAAAACTGGGTGTTTGTAGAGGGGCGGGTGGGTTTCGGGGGGTTGGGTGGGTGGGGAAGGGGTACTTTTAATCGCTTGCTTATTAGAACTGGACTGGCTGATACAACTGGTAGAATACAAGTTTTTTTTCTTTCGTTTTACATACGGCTATTACTTCGATATACGGTAGGTAGTTAGTATGTAGTTGTCGACACACAATTCAATGATTACTGGGCGTTTACTGTTTATACTGCTTTACTGCTTGTTTAATTGTTAATAATTAAGTAAGTTTAATTGTAGTTAGTTAGTTAGTTAGTTAGCTCATACGTAGCTTCACGTCATTCATAGTTAATGTGGTTAAATTCTACGCTTGTATTTGGGGGCCGGGGACGTTGGTGGAGGGGGTCAGGGTGGTGTCTGTGTGTGTGTGTTGGGACAGGTGTCGGGGGCACGTCGGGGATCCCGGGCAGTTGGAAAGTGTGGGAGGCGTCGCGCGTCGATCCAGGTGTCGACGAACGATCGCAGGGAGTCGATACCGTTTTCTTCGGCCTCGATCCCGGTCGCGTCCCAGATGGATCACGGCGACGGATCGCCATAGATCGGAGAGCTGCGCGCGCGATCGCTGGTCAACGATCGCCCTGGCCGATCGCCGCGCGACATTTCTGGGGTACTCTGACTGGGAAGTGGGAGAGACCATAGTACACATATATATTATGTAAGTATACTTATCGCATAGTAATTTAATCAATATACGTGTGTGTTATCGGTGCATAGCAGCGTTCCGAACTCCTTGCATCAACCAAAACGTAGATTTCTGGGGCGTGGATGGATATATCTGCGAGCATGTACGCGCGTGTGTACGTGTAGGTGTATCATTTACCTGCGCACGGATGCACGGGCGTGTATCAGTGTAGGTGTGGGTCCGCGTGCGCGTGCAACAGGGTGCGTATCTTGCGCTCGCGACGACAACGAGCGCCTCGGGGAGGTTCGTTTCGGACCTGCGGCGTCGCAGACGTCGAGATTCTGAGTTCGTCGAGTTGAGTCCACGATTCAAGGCTCCTGGTCGTCGACGGTGTCGACAGGTCTTGGTCTCGGGGGCGAGTCTTCGAGCAACCGCGCGATAATCGAGACGGCGAGCGTCCCGAATGGTATCGGTAATCGTACGCGGAGTACTCGATTCGGGGGTAGCACGTTACGGACCAAGGATATTCGAACCGTTCGAAGCGTTTAGCCTCCGTTATTGGTTTCGGGTGTCAAGATCGATGAAGCAAATTTCCGTTTATCGGAATGGAACAATCATCGGTACGCAACGTGGCAAGGCACCATCGACGACCCATCTAACGCTAGAGGAATGTATAACGTCTTTTTGAATCTGGTCCCAGATGCGAGTAGTCGATCGTAGATCGTCCGAGTACGAAAAGAAAGGAAAATTCGGTTAACCCTCGCGGCGTTCCCGGTCGTGGAGGATTGAGGAACGTAGTTCCGAGGCAGTCTACTTGAATCTTGAATTTGTGCACCAGTCGTCGAAACAGTCGTCTCTTTGGCAAAACGAACGCGATCCTCCGCAAGGAACAACCGAGATTCGTGCACCGTTCGACGCGCGGGTACGTCTCGGCGTCGCGACGACGCTGATCTCGTCCGAGGATCCGGGGGTGGGGGGAGGGGGCGGGGCGGGCTCGTGTACGAGCGCGAGCGCATGGTGTTTCTGTGAATGTATGTCTCAGACCGGTTTAGGATGACGAAAACGGGCAGCGGGCGAGCACCAGTCAGGCTTTGGGTGGGCGTTCGGTCTATGTCGGGCCCCTTTGTATAATTTTAGTATTTTTTTCGTATAAAATCAACACTGAAGGCACATTCTATCGGACGAGTCGGCCCAGTGTGTGCTGTGAGTGAGATTGGGCGCGGGACCCGCTTCCACGCGCTTGCGTGGCCGCGGCAAACCTGGCGATTTTTCGTTGCGGGCCCGAAGGGTGGCATTATGCACCTATCCCTCTAAGCTAACGGGCCGCCGCATCTAATAAAATTATGTGGATATCCTCTGGGGTTTGCGGCTCGTGGAGCTCCTTAGACAAGTGTACGGGGAGCGGACGTGGAGCGGAGGAGGTGAAGGAGCAGGGAATGGGGGCGTGTGTGTGGCGGCAAGGATAACCTTAATTTTCATTTGTCTAAAGCGGAAATATCTGGCGGCAGCCGCGGCCGGGCCCCGCGCGAGAAACTGTTGATTCGTGTGACGGTTATTTTGATCCGGTTGCCTTCCTCTATTGCGTCGGGTTTTGGGGGTCTGTTCACTTTTTTCGCTTTTCGTCGAAATGGCTATTTCAAAATTGAGAGCCGGTCCGACGCTCGCCTGACTTTGCCCAAGGCCAAACTGAAAGTTTCTCGGGGGTTTGTGCTTCGAGTCGCATGTGGTGAGGCCTATCTCAACGATCACGGCGAAGACGAGTGGAGATCGTTTTCTTGTGTTTGAAAAATCAAAACCGGTCGCCTGAAACGTCTCAGGCCTCTCGATACAGAGAGTCCCGACTATGGAGATTGACGGATAACCCGGATTCGCGTTTCCCAAGGATCGACAGATCGTAAAGTATCGTAAAGGCACAGAGAGAGTGTAGTAACGCGATCGAAACGGGAAGAAATCATATGTTTCGTGGGAATTTCGATAAAGTTTGCGAGCCTGGATCAGTCGGAGTATCAACGACGATCGCAGATTATTCTGTAACGTAAATAAGTGTTTCTGCTCGATCCTCGGTCGCAACGCGTTTGCAAAACTAAATCCCAGGTCGACGATCGCGTCGCGTCTTTGGAATCGTTTTCGAAGGTCAACGGAGGCTGGGTCACTCGGTGGTCATCGTCGAATAGCTAAAACAGGCCACTAGAACATGGACTCGGAGCAGCGGGATCTTAACGAGTAGAGTCTGCGTGTGTGGTGTCGTGTAGCTCGAGCGTGCGTGTGCTCTCGTGTTAACGTGTATCTCATCGTTCTCTGAACTTGACAGAATTTCGTCGGAGAGGGAAACATTGCTCACTTGTGCGGAAGCACATAGAACCGACAGGAACCCTTCGATCGGTCTAGAATCAAGTTTACGGTGTCGCGTTGTAACGCAAAACGGGCCGCGTCGCTGCGGGTGCAGCCGCGCCATGCGTCGCAAAACGCCGTGATCAAGTATCGTTACCGTGACTCAAACGTCGCTCGTTTGCATCAGATCAATCAACAACGATCGGGCGTGGCGCCTGACGCCTCGAAAGAACGAAATCGCGAAAGGTGTGAACGATCGACGCGTTCGCAAGACGGTTCCACGGATAACCAAAGCGCGGCTCCTAGAGGTCCCCGATTCATTTAAACTTCATCCCCAAAAACTGTCCGTATCACCCTCTGATAACGGCAAAAATCTATATATAACATCCGGCTGGATTTCTCCGTAACACGCGGATTTGTCCAAGCGGCGATCGTCGCCGTTCGGCGCTCCCCAGCTTCCCGTTCCCGCGACGCGAATTCGATCAAGAAGGAATCGATCGATCGCGGCCGCGATCGAGCCCCGTCTCCGTATCGGTTCAACGAGTCAATAGTCGAAATAATCAATCGAGGTAAACAGCAGAACGTAACTATTTTATCACATACACGACGGAGGCTCGTCGCGAATGTACCGCGTGTCTTCCGTCGCGGGAACGTAGGACGAAGAGGGGGCGCGCGAGACGGACGTCTGAAAAAACTTACTAGCAATAAAACATCATTAATAAGAAAAAACATCGTTCAATCATCGAAGAGGCAACGAACATACTGATGAATGTACAAAGAATCGCGGCGACCGAGACGACCTGTCGCGTCCACTTCGATGGAACTCCAATGACTCCACTTTTAAAAGAAGGAATCTCCTAAAAGTGCACCCCTTTCAGAAGGGGTAGGAGTCGTTGGAGCGTCCAAGAAGGCAACGCACAGCTGGCAGAGCACGGTCGCCTTACACGAAGAAGTTACTTGCTAGGAAAAACGTAAACACAACAATTCTATGGTCGGAGACGTCGATCGAAAAGAATCGACGTCCTAAGGTATGTATATCGATTCTTATCGACGGACGCCGAGTTGGCGCGCGGTGCTTATAAAACAGAGGCAGAGGGCTTGGAGGAGTTTCTCGCGGAATTGTTCCTTTCTAGGCCTCGCATTCTGCTGTATTCCCTCGGCTAGCGGACGATACGTGACCGCGCTGGAGGACTTCCGCCTCGTTAATTTCACTAATATTGTTCTAGTTGTTTCGTTCCGTCGCGCGTCGAAGCGACATAAACGATTCGATCGTTTCAAAGTCGTCGGGTGTCGATCTGTCGTTTCCACGTGGATGTGCTCTGTTTGAAGGCTGTTTGCGGCGTGGAGGGGGGGCGGGGTGCTTTCGCGACCCCCTCGATTACTATTGCGTAGGTGAACCATTTGCATCGTCCTGTTCGATTCGAAAACTTAAAACCAGTTGTCCTCGAGTTTACATACTATGGCGGGCGGCGCCGTGTGATCGGCGCCGAGTCGGTTAAAAAGGAGCGAAAACTGAAATCCGGTTGTAAGAGCAGAACGCCTTCTGCGCGCATCCTTCCATGAAACATTCGCACACATCGGCGATATCAATCGTCTCAATTGAATCGTTCATCCTCGAAGGGTTCGAGTGAAACGTTTATTCGTTTCCCAATGACGCTCTGATAATCGGGAGCCCTCCTTCGCGCGACAGGTAACTCTTCTGTCTACTCGTAGACGAAGAAAGAGATTTGATCCAGCGTTTTTTCAACATTAAATTTTGTCCATTCGATTTCGTTGATTTTCGATTTAGATAATTTGCCGATTCGGTTAATTGTTCGTTTGGTTTCCATGGTTGGGTCCAATTGTTCGAATGGGGGTACGATTAGGTCGATTGTTTCAAGTGATACGCCGTTATTCTTTCTTTGTTTGTTTCTTTTTCTTTCTTTTTTCTTTTTTTTTTGTCGATAGTGATGATTTGCGTGATGTCGGGACGGGGGATCGCGGAGGAGTATATTAGGGCGTTGGGGGAGGTGGGTTGAGGGGGTTCGGAGCAAGGGAGAGCAAAGCTGGGTATTTCGAGGGCTGCTCGACGGGTAGCATAGAGTTCCAAACGCTCCGTGATCTACAGACATTCAATATTAAACAGATCAATCAACTATGTCGTCATATAATACCACTAGGATAGTTCATAATCGTAAGTTATATCAATAATATAATTATATCGTTATGTATCATTAATGCTTGTATGTGTGTGTGTGAGTGTGTATTCTTTCATTTCTTCTCATTATACTTAAGTCTCAAGTTACAAGCTAGCGTATAAATGATGGGTAAGAAACGACCACCTAGACGAGAGGGAACCCGACGAGAACGGATACGCGACGCCGAGCGCCGCGGCGGGCGTCGCGGAATCGGCCATGTTCCGAGTCGAAACACTCGAACGAGGGAACTCGAGCGCGATCGTTCGGAGGAAAGATCAACGTCACGCTCGATCGGCACCGCCCCATTCGGGCAGGCCGATTTCATTGTCGTTTCGCTTCGTCTCGGTGGATTGTTTGTTAGCCGCCATGTTTTTATCGGGTTGTCCTCGTACCGTTTATACTATATATCGTTAATCGTATTATCGTTATAAGTGTTATTAGTCGTTAAATTACTTTAATTAATCGTTAGGTATAATTCAATTAATCGATATTCTTAACCCTTTTAATAATTATTGTTAGGTAGTTTATAGTTTTTTTTTTTTTTATTAGGTTTCGATAACGCGTACGGATTATTATTATTAGTATAATTATTATTATTTTATTCTTTCTTGGAAGCAAACCTTATTCCTGTTTTTTTTTTTTCATTGGAAAGGATTTACCGAGGGTGGGTGGGGGGCGGAAAGTGGCTCTTACCGTTTAATCTTGTTTTAGCGGTGGTTGCGTGGGGAGGGGGTGGGGGCGGGATTTGGGATCTCGGAGGGGACGCACCTGTTGTCCCGCGCGAAAATCTGCGAAAAATCAAAAAGTCGAATAGCGAATCTCCAGCGATTCCGTGAATTTTGCAATTTTTTTTTCTGCTTGTTTTTCGTTTTTGTTTCGTTTACTCTTAAATAGTCACGCATTCCGTTCTTTCTATCTCTCTCGCCCTTTCTCTCTACCACCTCGCTCTTTGACCACCTATGTAAAAAGCTCTCCTTCCCGTTCACTCAGTTCTTTTCTTCTCTCCTCTTCTTTCCACTTTCGGAATTGTTAACTCTTTCGCTTTATCTCTCTCGCTTGCTATCACACTCACGCTCGCTCCCTGTTGCACACGCACATTCATACACAAACTTTCTCTCTTCTCTCTAAAACACACACACGCTCCCTCGTTTGCAGTTTTCCTTCGTTTTCACGTCGTACGAATTGCTCAGAACGCGTTGCGTTTTCAACGAATTGCAAGTGGCAAGGTTTCTCGCTAAACTATAGTTTCGATCGGCGAGGAGAAGCTTCTCCTCTGTTTTCTGTCGTTTCACATACGTATGTATATATGTATATATACGTATTTATTTTTTTCTCTACCTGTCGGGTTTGTGAATCGGTGGTCGTGTGTTTCTTTGATTTTCATTTTTGTCCCCATTATTTATCTTTCCATATTGTTTCGTTTTATTTTCCCATTTTTCGTCATTCTTTTTTTTTTCGCTCTCTGCAGTCTCCAGTGCTGTGTGTTTTCCTGATTTGCTACGGTTACTTTCTCGCGGTATGCGTCGAGAGAAATCGGCTAACGTCGGTCGCCGTTTCGTGGCCTGGCGACCGTGTGTCATCTTCCAACGTGGCCCCACTCTCTTCGCTCGACGATCCTGGTTCGCAGGCGTCTCGTTTATCAGCACATCCTCGGCTCCCCGGTTCGCGGATCGACCACCGGAAGTACGATGCTCGCCGCTTCGATACGTAATGCTGTCCCGCTCGTGAGACGTGAGAAATACCTTTTGCTTGTCTTTGCGACCGGCGGCTAATTCTTCGACGCCACATCGAGGATCGAGATCGTTTCGAGATCTCGATCTCCATCCGTGGAGTATTCGACGAGCCGAATGCGCTCGAATTTGCCAATTACTTTCGGAGAGAACAAGATCGGCTAACTAAGTAATTCGTGAACGATTAAATCGCGCCGATCCTCTTTCCTCTTGTAGGAAACGAAGAAATCGGCGCTTGAGGTAGGAAAGGAAAACCGGCGTCGAACAGACTTCGACGTGTCTCTGTAAACGAACGATACTACCGATGTTACTATCGATCGGGCGTCGATGTCGCCCGGAAACGTGTTAAACGAACGTTTGTCGCGTAAAAAAATGAAAACCGTTCGGTCGATCGGTTATGGTATCGGCAGAATGTCGAGCCGCGTTTATCGATCTGCGTGTCGCGGTGCAGTTGCATTCGACACCGTCGTGATTCCCGTCGATGTGCCGCTATTATCGCTCCTTGGAATGATTATTCCCGTCCACATTATCGACGAATCGGACGAACGAACAATAATTGCTCCTTTGCGATTATTGCCTGTCTGAACTATTATCTACCGGTGATATCGTTAACTATGTACACTGAGGACTAATTCGTAGAAGATCAAGCTGTCTGTTTCTTTCTTTTCTCTCTCTCTCTCTCTCTCTCTCTCTCTCTCTCTCTCTCTCTCTCTCTCTCTCTCTCTCTGCTGTTCGTGGAAGGGAGATCCCGAGACGCTGCACGTTTTCGGGGCATTACGCCTCGTCGAGGCTGATATCGCATTTTCCTGGTACGTCTATTTTATTTTTATTAGTCTCGTGGTTGATTTGCGGTGGCGCGTTTGTGTGTCAGCTGCGATTAATCGCCGATGTTTGTACGGTGCATCGCGTGTTCAGCGTTGCTAGCGTTGGAACGGTTCGGTTAGTATATCTGTCGGATTGGACCGGGTCGGTTGGATCGTCGCGTGTGCTATACGGAGGATTTGAAGGCGGGTTTCTATGGGATCCTATCGCGGATGCTTGCGTCCGTGACGAATTTTCAAACGTTTTACCAGGAGGCTGCCGAAACGATCGCTCCAAAACACTTGATCCTCGGCTTGCTAGTCGTCGATTTTCGAGAACAAATCGGTACGTGAGCTGGACGAGCTCGATTTCGCGGCGGCTGGAAGCGCACACGAAGAGCAGCGGTGGTCCGCTTCGGGTTGAGCGGACGTTTCGGATTGTTTGATTACGGACAAAATTAAGAGACTTTCTTTTCTACTCGGTGTTTCGAGAATACTGTCCAATTTTCGGAAATAATAGCCGGAAACCCGATGGAATTGATACGAATCGATTCTTAGATTTTCGTTTTTTGATATGGCTCTCCGTGTCACGAGCTCAGAACGGGCAGTCTGCGCGAATTAAGATCGTCGTCCATCTTCGTTTATCGAGTCGTAGTCGAGTCTCTCGGAGATACGTTCGCAAAGAACCGGATGACGACGAATATCGTGGATCTACGCTACGAGATAATACGTGGTCGATCCCTCCTCGATGCCCGATATATCTCTTCGGCTCCGCTCTTTCCTTTCTCTCTTAAAACTCTCACTCCCTTTCTCTCGCTTCTCAACTGCAAAGCTTTTCGATTATTCTCGGATTTTTGGCAAATTTTCCTTAGTCCCGGCCGCGGGAAACAGCGAGTCGACAGTCGAGTCCTTTCGATGCTTCTCACTCCCCGTTCGCAATTATTCTATCATCCTCGTCTTCCGACCACGTTCCCTTTCGTCTCTCCCTTCCTCTCCTAGCACCGTAATCGTCAATCCACCTTGCGTCCCCCGTCCGAAGACGAGAGTCCTTAGAATAATTATCTCGGGTGACCCGTCCACTCGCGTCGTCGCTTAGTTTCACAATGCAGGAAGTGTTTTTCTTCGCTGACGCGAGAAAGGAAACGTCTATCGTCTTTCCCCTTCGCTTTCTCTCGCCTGACGGATGGGTTTTCTGGTTCGCTGTGTTTCCACTTTTTACTTTCTCGTCGCTCGTTTTTACGTTCTTCGAGCGGACTTTTTTCTGGGGAACGGGAATTCTTTTTAGGGGGTAGGAGGGCGAGGATGGGCGTACAGGTATAAGGGGGTTGTTTTGGACGAATCGCGGGGGGGGGGGTTTGCAGGAGCGGAGTGTTCGGGCCGCGCGACGATCGACCGGCGACCTTCCAGCGATCGAGGTTCACGGGGACTTTGAAAGACAGGTCTCGTGTCCACGTCGCACTTAGGCTCGCGGCGATCACGCGTCCGCTTTCCCCGTCCGACGTGGACGCGAACCGTAAGAATTTCGAATCCGACCCAGACGCGGCGGGCACTGAGAAGACTATTTTCCGTTCTTCTTTCTTTTTTTTCGTTTTATTTTTCCCTTAAAACTTTTTCTTTTTTTTCCCTAAATCGTTCGATGGTTCGGTGGTTAATTTTTTTGCTGAGTTAGCTGCGAGGTTTCGATACGTCCCGCCGCCGGCGGATATAATACTATATGTATACATATATTTATAATATATCATTTATACAATCTAGAGAAAGGGATCTTTTTTGGGGGTTGGGGGTGCCCCCCCCGGGGGGGGGGGGCGCAAAGAGGTTGTTCGGGCGTGACGGGAAGGTCGCGCGTCGCTGGTCGCCAGACCGGCCCCGGAAAAGTATATACTAAGGCCGATTTTGGTTAAGAATACGCTTCGCATTATTTTTTTTCTTCTTCCACTCTTTTGATCAACTTTTAATTTTAACATTAAGGCGCAACGTGATAAACTTGTACTTTTTTCCTTGATGTGTCTTTTAGATTCTGGCCGAAACTGCGTGTAAGTGTGGCGGGTGTTAGTGTTACTGTGTTTAAGACTGTGTCGTTTGTATGGCTGTGTGCGTGCGTTTGTGTAGAGCGTGATCGTGCCCCTCTACGTACGTGTACGGTTGTGTCGTTGTACGCGTGTGTGTGGGTGTGCTGCTAGGCGATTGATGCACTTCGCCTTGCCGAGCACTAACTGTTGTGTGGTTTGCTGACGCGACGGGAACGCAGCCGCGTGTCGGTGCTCGTCGCGCTCGCACGTTCCCGCCCGCCATTCGAGCTGAGTTTACTTTTTTTTGGTGTTTGCCGAAAAACGGAATTTCTTTTACTCTCCGTCGCGAACGAGACGTCTCGCGACGTCGATTCGCGGCGCCGCGGAACGTCGCGCCGCGCCACGTTTCTGTGTGTCGTCTTGTGCGCAACCTAGGACAGCAATGAATCGATCCGAAACTTCTCGTGTCGAAAGCGAACTAAGAAAAACGCCGGTAAAACGTACGAAAGGAATGTCCTCGTGTCGAAAGTGGCATAGTCATCAAATATCGTAATGCGTGAAAAGTAGGCAGGTTTACGAACCAGGACCTCTGTCTCGCGTTTGCAGGCGACGATCGCCAGCGGTGATACGGGCGGGTCGGAGTATGCACGACCGGCACCCGTGATTTCCGTTTACTGTAAAGAAAACCGGTTGTAACTGTACCGAGCGACGCCGTCGAAGAATAGAGTATTTGATTCGAGAATTGCTTCATTCGATTCCAAAGAGTAAATAACTATTTTGAATTATATTTATATGTCCATTGAATTGTATTTAAAATTCATAAAAGAAAGTGCGCAGAAATCATTTCTGCGAGACAATAAAACTCAAACGAATCACATTTTCAAGTTCTTCGAGACAGTTCTACAATTAAATGTTAACGAAATAGTCGCTATGTTATTCAGTACCGAGGTAGTATCTTATTATTTGAGAATTTAAATATAAAACAAGCATCACTCAATATCTACCATCAAAAATTTTCTTTCGCGTTAAATCAATTAGCTCTCAAATTTTCAAGTGCAAAATGGATCGTCTTACGATTGCGTCGCTTGAATTGAAACTAAATCCTTGTAAAAACTGTATGGTCCTGATTGCAGGACTGTACTGTGAGATATACTGAACGCTGAGGCGCCGAAGAGGAATCCTCGCGAAGAATCCCGGCGAGCGGAGACAGAGGTACCAAGCCGAAAATGTACTTGCTTGTGCAGGTTACCCCGGCCGCGGCCCGAAATCTTCGAGCCGGTCGGGGCGCAGAAAAACAATTCCCACAATATTCTTACAAGACGTTCCAGCTGACCGGGCAGAAGTCGGCGTCATCGTTCGTCGTCCCGTGTCGCTTTTTTACTTTTATATCCCCCTGACGATTATCGGTACACCTTTCGAAAAAAATATTTCCGCTCGAAATCTTTGCCTCGTCGTGGCACGCGCGCGTCGCCATCGACGAACGTTTTATTATTACTTTTTTTATTTTTTTTTTTACTTTTAACGACTAACATTTATTTTATCAAAGTATTGTCTGGCTTTTGGCGTGATACTTTAAAGACTATATAAACCCCTGATGCTTGTCCCGGAGCGACGAAGATGGCCGACACGGTGTCCAGGGTCGCGTGTCTCTGTGTTTTCACCTCAAATCTGCGGAGGGTCTGGCGCTTGTAATATTTATCTCTGAGGACTTCATTGGACTCAACGCGGCGATCTAGCTCACATCCTCACACATCAACGTAGGTAGTTTGCATGTTTTCTGTTGCTCTGCTTTGCTACTGCTTGTCTTCGCTTCATCGTTTTACTAAATAAGTATTCATCTCACCTCTTCCACGAAGATCTTTTGTTTTGTTTGTTTTTTTTATTTTTATTTTTGTATGTAATGTTAACCTTAATACACCTACGATTCCCTACACACGATAATACGTATATAACCTAACGCGACTCGCTGGCTGAGACGTATGCGCAAGAAATACACTCCAGGAATACAGACACCTAAAAACATATTACACATTCTCGTCTCGTGTGTGCTCTTCTCGGGTACACGCACGTTCATTCACCTAAACATCTTTCTTTATACGGATCCCTCGACTCGTTCACCAGACGCGGGGGATATATATCGCAACGATTAAATTAGAAGTCGGTTGGATCTGTCGGAAGATCGCTAGATGAGAGTGACGATGAAAATCGGGGAAATCGGCGTCGAAGGTCGAGGAAGAAGTCTCGCAACGGAACGATTCGTGCGGAGGTCTGACTTGGGATCGGTTTCGGGCACGGGTTTGCCGAATTGAGAACGTGTTGCGATGGACCATCGATGGAGGATTAAAGGTACGACTCTTTCAGCTTCGGGACGAAGGTGTATTCCGTTGCCAATCGCTGTCGATGAGAAGGTAATTGACGTCCAGTCGAAATATACCTCGCAACACGATACGCAAATTAATCGTTAGTCTGGGAAGACGATAAATATCGTCAAACCTCTATTATGTGAACTGTATTATCTACTATCACGTTACCGTATGTGTGTTTTCTTTTATAGGATGAAACCTATTCGGAATGACTAATTAATAATTAATAATTAAAAAACTTTTTAATATTTAAAGTATTTAAAGCAAATGCACACAACAGCTACAAGATTATGTGATTCAGCTTCTAAAACGATTTCAATGCATACAGCTCGCTTTTCTAAATTATATTTATTTTTTGTCTTAAATATCAAGTAAAATCAAATGCCATCCACTCGTTACTTTATGTATTCTATTATGCGAAAATCCTTTCGTCTGAACACTCTTGTTCACCAATTGGTTCACATAACGGAGGTCCCACTGCACCGAATTTTGTTTCGAGTCGAACTAAAAGCATAGGTTTCGAAATGTATTCCAATCTTGTTAAGGTTTAAACTTTCCCGTTGGTGATTCGTTGCTCTCATACTCGGCGGCTGAAGGGTTGGATGGACAGCGACAATTTTACTAGCCGCCATTCTTAGTGCTCTGTGTGTATATCGTCTGCCTCTCCGCAATCGATTATACTCGCAAGATCCGCGATCGATTCCTCCTTTTTATTTTTTACAGAAATAAAAGCAACACATCCCTGTCTCTCACGTCTCCACTCTCTCTCTCTCTCTCTCTCACTCTTTCTCATTCTCTTCCTCGTCTCTCATTCACACGTAACCCACGTAAAAGCATCGTCACGCACATAATCTTGCTTCAGCTTTCACACGGACGCATTCACGCTCTCGCGAAAGAATCGCTAAAAGTATCGTGCACGAAAAGGTTTGGGATTCAGGGCGGGAAGGAGGGGGAGAAAATTCCTCGTTAAACTTACGCTTACAACTGATCTAATAATTTCTCCTCGCTTCAAGCGTTTCGCCTAAATTTCGCGTTTTCACTTTATCATTTACTAGTCTTGTTTCTTTACAATACATATATTGCGGACCTCCCGGTAGCCAAGGAGGTCGGCGCTCTCTGTATAATTTCTTCTCGTTTTTTTCTCTTTTCAATTTTTCTTCAACGCACTCGCTCGTCCCTCGCGCGCCGGACACACACGCTCAGATTCCCTTTCGCTCGATTATCCCAGTCGTCCGTCGCCAGTCTCTCGGCCCTTTCGCTCCCTGAACGCGTCTCTGTCACTCCCACAATCTAGGATCGGTTTGCGCCGAACGTCTATCGCCCGTGGCTCCGAACTCAGTTCCGAAATCGCAATTCGCCCGGATTTCATATCTCAGTCGTGACTTTCTTTCTTTTTTTCTTCTTTTTTCTTTTTTTATTTTCAACTCTCCACCTTCCTTTTATCCCTAACGTTCCCTTGATCTTCCCCTTTTCCCTACGGCTGTGCGCCGCCACTGCCGGTATATCGTGCCGTTCCCGATTCTCCTCCTCGAACCAAACAAAAAGATCACCTGTTGAGATCGTGAGATTTCGTGGCTTCAACGACGGTCGCATCAAGGACACTTGGCTCCCTACACGCTTCTACACCGTTCCAAAATTTTTACGTCGGTCTCCGGCACCTCTATCCCTCGTAACCTCCCCCCGCTCTGTGCATCCCTGCATCCCCATCCCACCCCCGCAAACCCCCGACTTTCGAACGGATCCTCGGTCGCGGCTGACGGACTCCGAGAGGTTCCTCGTTTACTCCTAAGCACTGAGGCTCGAGAAGAAACTTTCTTATTTTTTTTTTCTCTTTTCGTCCACCGACTCCGTAGACATTCGAGACGCGAAGGGATTGGCAACCGTGGGATTAATCGAGGGATCTTCGGTGCTTTGGAGAGCTGGAGTATCGACAGCCTCTCGTGTTCGCGATCCACGAAACGGAAACGTGTATGTAGGGGGCGTCGAACCCCTCGCGGGCCGTTTTAAGTCTCTGTCAGGGGGTAGGGGTTGCCGTCGGTGGATTTTTTTCTAATTCGAGGTAGTTGAACGGCGACATCAGTGTACTCGTGCGCGAACGGAAGGGTTGTTTATCCGAAATCGCTCGTCGAAGATTTCAGCTAGAAGGCTAAGCGATAGGAACTTTAATTTAGAATTTTCGCTACCTCTATTAAATTTTTTTCATCACTCTCGCTTTATCTCTCTCCCCCGTACCTTCACGAAATAGTCATCGAAAAGCAGCCAAAGGGTATTTTCTTTTACTTAAACTAATTCACTCGATCTTAGTCGCTTCGTCGTTGAAAAATTTCGTACACGAGTAATTTCCGTTCTGATTCCGGACAAACGACCACCGATTTGGTAAACAATGTGAAACGTCTCTTGCGGTAAACGGAATCTATTGCACGATTAACCGTAACGTATCAACGAAAGGCATGAAAAACAATCGATCAAGATAGAAATCAATCCAGTCGTAATAACGCGGCTCGCGAGGGGTTCGGTATGTGATCGAGAGGGCAGGAGTATCGACTGCCCTGTTCGTCTGTAAACGGAAAAACGTGAAAAAAGCGTCTCGAATGTCGCGGTCGGGGACGAAGAATTGTCCTAATGCAAACGTCTACATTCCTTAAATCAACGGAACTAATTCCCTACGTTAATTCGACCGAACCGGAGTAATCGACGGCCCGGTCGAGGCTCCCTGCAACCAATTAACACAGGAATCGATATTTAATATACATGATATGTCGACTGCCGACAGGTAAATCCCCGTTGACGAATTTTTTTTTTTCTTTCCCCAAAGTATTGGTAAACTATACAATGCAAGCGCCTCTCGAAATCCTCGACCGGAGGGTTCCACGTGTTCTTCTTCCTTCGCCTCACATCAATTTCTTCGCGTTCATCTTTTTTATTTTTTTTTTCATTAAAAAGTTTAATCGCTCTCACCTAAAAATCCCCTATCGAAACGTATTGTAGACTTAACGCGCTACGTGTACTACGAGATTATCACACAGAAAGTTTGCTCACTCATTAATCAGTGTCAACAATCAGTAATTCTCCTCCTCGAAATTTCTTCTTTTCTCTTAATCATCTCTTTTTAATCCTCGGCTTTTATTTTCTTCGCATACGCACGCTCTCTCTCTCTCTCTCTCTCTCTCTCTCTCTCTCTCTCTCTCTCACTCTCACTCTCTCTCACACACTTTCACGCATAAAAACATAACCATTCATTCGCAACTTTTCGCTCGCTGTCGTTCCCCCTCTCGTTCTCTCTAACTCTCTCGATACTTTTCCATCTCAGTCGCACGTATCCATTTTTCGAATCGCTCGAAATCTTCTTTCCCTTGCGTCCCTAGACTATAAAGTTTAACGTCGCGTGCGCCCAATCCGAAAGGCGCGATGAGACCCTACGGAGAAAAAAAAACGCTTTATATATCTTCCCTCTTTTTTTGTCTCTTTCTCTCCTTAACTCACGTTATCCTCCGTAATCGCGTATTTCGTCATAATAAGTTTTTATAACCTAATTACGTTTCTAATAGTTTGAGGAATGATTATTCTCGATGAACGTACTTCGAAGTATATTCAGCTTTCTCCCTCTACCGCGGGCGCGCGCGCGCGCGCGCACGCATACACGGAAACGCAAACGCGCGCGAACGTTCACGATTTTCCACATTCTCTCAGTCTCTCTAGTTTTCCCGCATTCGCACACCGTTTATTTATTTTTTTTTTAACTCCTATTCGTACGTTTTTTTTTTTATATTATCATACTATTATTAATATTAATTTTTTTTTTTTTTGATCACGACGATTCTCGAACTCGACGATAATAATAATCGTAATAATAATATATAATCATACAATAATAATTAGTTTATTAGTGTGTGTGTTTCTGTTTCTTTACGTTTCAATTTTTTTCATCTCGTTACGATCTCGAGTGGGTATCATTTCATTTCGATCCTCTTCCGCTGCAGCGTGATTACGACCTTCCGCTCGGTTTTGTTTTAGTATTTTTATTTTTTTGGCTTAATTACCATGAGTTAATCGTTTATATAATAATTAATAGCTTGCAAGTGTTAACGTTAAATACTATTACTTAATTCTGCTTACACATGTGTGTATGTGAGAGTGTTTTTCCTTAAGACTTACGCGTTTAGGTATGTACGTATGCTTATTATTTCCGTTTTTCCATCACTTTTGTTTAAACGTTTTCGTCCATTTCCATTCGTTTCTCTCTCCCCTACCTCTAGTTCTCTCTATTGTTCTCCCGTGTGCATCCGTATTCGAAAAAAGTCCTTTCGTCTCGTCCTGTGTACTCGTTCTCCGTGCCTTGGCCCCGCTGCACAAAACGTAATAACGGCGAGTCGATCGGCTTTCGTTCGTTCTCTTTCTTTCGCAATTTCATCCTCCACTAGTCTCGTACCTCAAACAGGATCGCGCGGACTCGTGTTGTCCGTGAAGTTTTTCGTCGGCACAGGAAATCCCTTTCGTTCTCTTCGTTTACGCCCAGCGTCCACTTCGACGCCCCCTTCGGCCACGAGGGGACGCTCGCGACGTCCACGAACGACCCTTTCGAGGCCAGGTTCGTCGATCCTTGGGATCCCTTTTTACGCGACAGGAAGTCGCGATTCTCGAGCGACGACGCGTTCCAACGTCGCGGAGTCGAAAATCGCGACTTCCAGTTGCGTGTTAAGGGATGCGTGATGCGTCTTCGAGCGACCCTTTCGAGGCCATGGTGTTCGATCCCTTCCGAGGGATGATCGAGGCCGCGGATGATCGAGACTCCTTTCCACGCGACAGAAAGTCGCGATTCTCGACAACAACGCGTACGATTCCAACGCCATGAAGTCGAAAACGACGACTTCCGGTCGCTTCGAAAGGGATCCAGCGATCACTAAGATGCGAGTTGCGTCTTCGTGCGACCCTTTCGAGGTCTATCGTCGATCCTCACGGTGCTCGATCCTTTCCAACGGACGATCGAGATCACGAATCAATTTTCACGCGGGCAGGAAGTAGCCGCGTGGCGTTCCAATTTCATTCTGCGTCGCGTGAACAATGATCCAGCGATCTCAGGATCCGAGTTGAGGGGTGGCGTTCGCTCAGTCTCGGCTCGAGCGGGTGTTCGCGATTCGTTACCGTGTGATCGGTGGCGGTTCGTCCTTCGCGCCAGGACCCTCGATCGTCGGGGAAAGAGTATCGATGAGTCCTCGACCCGCGAGAATCGCGCTGCGACGAATGCTTTGTCCTCGGTGAACCGTCTGCGATGAGAAGGACGACTCGGGATTTTCGAAAATGGATTGTTCGATCGGACGTTCGTGTTCGGTGCTCGAATCATACAGGTCAACTGTTGGCGGTGCTTTGTGTTTCTGGTAAGCGTGTGATCGGTTCAAATTCGGTTCGGCTTGAGCTGTTCGAAACAAATCGATACTATTGGTTGCTGGCGGATGTATCCTTTCTCTTGGGACTCTGTTACTGTAACTCTGTAATTCTATGGTTCTGTGATACTGTAATACTGTCGGTGGTTGCATTTTCCTCTGTCGCGATAGTGACGGAGTATAAGAATGGCGACGATTATTTGGCTTCCTCGTCGAGTGTGTGGCATTCAAGGGTCCTTTTCCGACCGTTCGGCATTCGTATTTGTTGCGAAGGGGATGGTTTGTTTTGAGAAAGATGTTGACGCGTAAGGCTGTGCGAGAATTTCGCCCTCAAACGAGCGCGGTTTAATCCACGAATGCGTTCTGTGTGCGAAACCCTTGTGTGTAACGTGAAATGAGAAGAATTGCGATCGTTGATTCGAAGACCTGGAGAGTATCAAACGAACTTGCAAAAAATCACAACGGATACATCGTTTAGACTAATTTCCCTCGACTCTTCAAATAATTCATCGATAAGCGATTTCCGACCGTTATCGATCCGCGTAACATCAATAAAAATCCACTTTTTTTCTTTTTTCGCCTAATTAAACGCTACTTTCGCTTGCCGTCGATCCGTTGTTCAAAGTGCTGAACAAACAGCGGGTGAACGGCCCGAATTTTTCCCGTGGGCAGAAATTTAATATATCGCCGAGCACATTTGCCCGCGCAAACGAGCGCGAATCGTCGATTCGTAGATTAAATCTCCCTCGAGATTCGTTAATAAATTTCCCCCTTGGCAAAGTGGTTGTTTTGTAAGGTGCGAGTAACGTAGGAACTGAAACCGAACGAAACGCGAGTAACTCTGCGAGCGGGACTCCTCGGACCGGAAATCGTGATCTCGTGCGATCGTGGCTACGCAGGCACGTTTCTCATCTAATCCCCGCTTTGTTTTCCTCGAAATTTCCTACGCGTTCCCCACCAATTCTCCCACGTCTACCGTTTAGACCAAAAATCTTTAGGCCAGCGCCGAAGGAGACCACTAATTTTAGGCCTCGACTAAATCTTAGTCGTCTAGGAGTCGAAATTTACGAATTTTTCCCACATCCCCTAAACGTAGCTTTCCCCGTTTCCCTTTTCGTCCGCGACTCGCCCTCGATCGTCGGTTTCCGGCCAAAGGGAACGTCTGTCGTCGCGTTCCTCGAGATGTGGTTCGTTCGTTTGGACAGATAGGCCTGATCGGCAGTCGAAACTTCGAGACGATTCGCCGGGTGTTGTTCAATTTTCGTTTTGTGTTACGATCTTTTTTCCTTTTTTTTTTCTTTTTGATAAAATTGGGTCCTTTGAGGGGGTTGCGTCGAGGATGACGCCGGGTGGCTTGTCGAGTGGAAAAAAAACATAAGCGAACGAAAATAAAAAGGCAACTCGGGTCCAATGGTCTCGCTTTTATTGTCGTAAATAATAAATAAAATAATAATCGATAAATTGATCGTTAAAATTAAAAAATAGTGACTCGTGACTAGGTTAAGACTCACCGCTTACAAAAACGTGTGTGATCGTGTGGTATTTCTTTTTTGCTTTTCTCTCTGCTGTGTACACTGCACAATACATGCTTAATAATAATAATAATAATAATAATAATGATAATAATAATAATAATAATAATAATAATCGTCGTAATACAGTAACTAAATACAATAATAACTAAATGCCAGAACATAGACGATACGTTATTGAAGGGTGACAAGGACTACGTAAGAGGAGTCTTAGGATGGGATTATTCTTAAAATAAAAGGAGAAAGGACACGTAAAAGGCGACAGGACCTCGAGAACAGGAAACGGCGCGTTTACTCTCGTCTCGTGATATTCTCGCGACGCAAAAGAGATGAGCTAAGGATTCGACGCGAATAAAACCAAATAGGGGATGATTTTTTAATCAAAGGGAATCGGTTGTCAACGATAATTGTGATTGGTCGCGTCTTCGTGGAATATTCGTCACTAATGATAATAGTACTAACGACAATAATTATAATAATGATGATGGTAATAGTAATAATGATAATAATAATAATAATAATAATAATAATAATAATAATAATAATAAT
>NW_026535099.1:0-18665 GCF_026225885.1 Hylaeus anthracinus
AGAGAGAGAGAGAGAGAGAGAGAGAGAGAGAGAGAGAGAGAGAGAGAAGAAAAAAACGAGCTGGCGGAGAAAATAGAAAAAAAAAAAAAGAAAGGAAAAATCGATGCAGTTTCCCGGGCAAACATTTCAGCGAAATAATATCACGCGTAGGGCGGCCAATATTTGCGTCGAGAAATAAACAGGCAAATATGTTTGCAACGAACGCGGTTTTGCAATCGGCGTTGCGCGTCCGCCAACGGCCGCGTATTTGAACTGGACAGAGGCCTCTCTCCCGCCCCCCCCCCGCCTCCCCCGCGCCGCCCTCCGCCACCGCGCAAAACGACTTTTCGATTGGCAACGGTCGACGCCTGGGCACCGCGACACAAGAGCGTGTCGCGAGAACCGGAAGTTAGCTCGCAGCTACTAAAGCTCGGTACAAAAGTTTATGAGTTTTACACAGGATGGGGTTGAGTGGGTGGTGGTCAGAAGGGCGGCAAAAGGGGGTAGTTGGGCAATGTGCTGGCTCGCGGGGGCTTGTCGAGCGGCGGTCGGCGAGGGGGAGGTGAAGGGGTTGGTTTCGGAGCCGAGGGCTCGGACAGGGAAGCGAGAGCAGAGGGAAAAGAGGAGGTGGAGGCGGAGGAGGCGGAGGAAGGGCAGCCAGCAGCAGTAGCAACAGCAGCAACATTCGAGGAGGAAGATAGACGCGGGCGAGCTTTGATGTACGAGCTTGCGCCGCGAAAAGAGAGGGAACGAGAGGGAAGCGAGGAGGCAAGAAAGAGAGACAAAATTTTCGCCGGCACGGGGATGAAATACGATTTTATTTGCCGCTGGGGCTCCCAGGCTATCCTCGATGGGGTTGGCAGTCCAATTGTCCAGTCAGCTACTGTCCAGCGCTGTGCGTCCAGGATAATGAATAAACTTACGTCTTTTTTAGAAAGACTGGGAGGGAGACGAGAGAGGGAAATAGCATGACTGCGCGACGCAGGGGGAGAGGGAGCGGGATACAATTATTATTTTTACTTCGTGATGTTTTTCTTTTTACGTGTGTGTGTGTGTGTGTGTGCGCGCGTTTTTTTTTTTGCAGATGATAACCGGACGCGAGCGTGTCACGGTATTTGCGAGCACGTAATGCGTTATAAATTTTGCATTCGCCGTTGCGACGGTTTCCAGGGGAACGCTTTTTTGCGGGACTCGGCCGCGCCTGTGGCGGAACGATTCACGATACGGGAGTACGTAAAACAAAATTCTGAAGAATAACAGAGCATGGAGGAATGCTGCCGGGAGATAAGTGAATCTCTGAAAATATTGAAATACCGATACCGGGGGACGGTGGGTAATAATTTTTCGAAATTCGCGTATCTCTCGGCCGGGAATATTCTAATGCGGTCACCACCGGACGCGGCTAACCGCGAATTACGTTTTTTTGATATCGACGATATTCGTATGTACGAGGACGATTTCATTGGTAATCTGATGGATGCTGGGAGCTTAGTATTATTATGGAAATAAATATAAAACAGCTGTGGGAATCGGAGGCGTTTTGCTTGCCAAAGGAGGCGAAAAATGATCGATTAACGGAGAGTTCAAGTTGACAGAGGTAGAGACAGTTTATGTTATTCGTGAAATCTAATCATACGCAATTAGTGACTTGAATTTAAAATACATATGTTAGCTTAATTGTTTTACTATATTTTTGACGATGCATCTGGTCGATGAAGCAACTTATAACATGTGAAATTAAACGATAAATAAAACAATCCAAGAATTGTATTCCAACCATCACCAGCTCTCGTCGCTCTTACGTTTCTCTTTGACTTTCTTTGTCACGTGGTAGACTTTCGATATGAGCCGCGTGAATAATAACAAAAATACGTTCATCTGATTCGACGGCAACTTAACTTATGTTCGACCTGTGCGAGTATAGATTTGATGTTCTATAATACTTTATTCCTCCAAAACAAGTCTCCCTTGTAAACGTTATACTCTGTATGTACTGAATTTGTTCTTATTTTAATCCTAACATTGCGAGAGACACGTGTACATAATTTCAGAAAAAGTTCGAATTGTTGAAAGTGTAACATTCGTCGAATTTCGCTTGAAAGTGTAATTTCACGGACAGGGGTGGCTGAAGAGCATCACAGAGAAGTATTCTTATCACTCCAGAGGTGTTCCCGAAGCGCAAAGGGTCAAAGGCTCGAGGACCGAGCGGCGCTGGCGCCAATTTTCCGTTCTTCGAATGGCGGTTCCGATCGTTTTCGGCGAAAATTTCGGGAGGCTCGTGCGCGCAAGAAGGGGTCGCCGTCCATTCCGCTCCTTGTTTACGGTCGCGCGTCTCGCAGCGGCCCCCCGCGATATTACTCGAAGGTGCGTCCGTCACTTTATGTGGAAATTCGCATTAGCCCCAGGGGCTTTTGTCGAAATAAAAGTGCAACGTGGAAAAAAAAGGCAAAATAGAGGGGCAGAGCGAGAGGAGAGGATATAGGCACCGCGGACATGCACACACGGGAAAGGCAACGGTTCTCTTCACAGCGCATGCACCGACTCTCTCTCCCACCTCCTCATCCCTCTTCGGCCACCCTCGCTGTCGTTCCTCCAACCCCCTTTTTCTCTGTCCCTCGCACGTAAGCGTCGGTGAGATTTATCTGGCGATGCGAGATCGCGAAACGCGGGGAGCGTTGCACGCGTGCAGGTGCATGTGGGGGATGCACATGCACGGGGGGGGGGGGTGACCGTTGGCGCGTGTGGGTGGGCGGCTGGGTAACCAGGAGGAGTGGACGAGGGAGGCAGACTGCGTGTCCGGCGAGAGTCGAAACGAGACGGAGAGGATAGGGTCAGATAGGCCGTTGGAGGAAGACGGGAAAGAGCAGGGCGAATCGGAGTGTAAGCGGGACAGCTTCCAGTCCGTTTCTCCCGACGCGCTGGAAGGGTGAGTCGGATGAGGAACGAGAAGGACCAGAGTGGAGGCGGGGGCCGGAGAAGGACGATAACGGCGAGGCGAAAGAGGAGGGTACGGGTGTAGAATGAGATATGCAGATAAAGTGGTCCCGAACGGACGGGCACCGGGCAGTTCGGGCAGACAGTGGCGCTCCCAGAATTTTACCAACGAAGGTGCAGCTAGAAATTAACGACGCCGATTGCACCATGATTCTTTCAGACACTTCGGGAAATTTTATTAGAAACGGACGTTTATTTTACTCCTCCATGCAGAATTCTACATGACGTTCGTTTGAAATAGTTGTTTGAAGTATTAATTACAAGTTGTTGTGCTGCATATCGATATTTTACGAAATTTCATTACAGATAATAGGGATTTAATATAATAATTACGTACTGTACTTATAAAATTTCGTTCACATTGAAATTCATTTGGAATACCCACCGAAATTTGTATAAATAAAGAATACAACGGCAAAAGTGTCGAAGAACTGTTATTAAGCAACTTAGTGATCGACCAGTGGCTGTTTCAGAAATTTAGCAAGAGGTTTGCAATAAATCTTGAAGTATGTTTTACAGTAACAATAAAAATCTGTGACAAATGCGCCCACCCACTTAACTATCACTCCCCCTTTGTTTCTATCTAAATCCCTAAATTTCCAAATCTTGATCTAACGCACGCCTCCGCTCGCGCTTACCTCCTCGATCAAGGGTAGAATCCTCATCCCCCTCGTTCGATTACGTTAGTTTAATTCTCCACTTATACATAAAAAAATCGTCACTGTCCGGAAAAAAAAAAATGGATAGTGGCGGCGAGGAGGGGGTCGCAATTGCTCCCTTGCACGCCCCCTGGATGCGCCACTGGGTAGAGAGGTCGAGGAGAGAACGAGAGAGGCACCGGACGAGAAGGAACGTCGGATAGGAAGAGGAGAAGGTGCAGAGGGTGCAGGAGAACTCGCGGGAGAGACGACGGACGGGAAACAGCGGGGTGGGACAGAGGGAAAACGCTCCCTACGCGGTGGAAGTCGAAGCGAGACGGGACGAAGGGGGAAAGGAGACGGAGATGCAGGCGGCAGTGCGTCGAACGAGGAGGGGCAGGAGCTGACCAAAAAAAAAAAAAAAAAAGGGATGGACGCTTCAATTCATTGATCGCCCCGACGGTCCGAGCGGCGACGCGCGGGGTAAAATAAAAAACGCGGCTAGGCTAGGAGGGTGGGGGCTGCCAGTAGCACAGGTGGAGGTGGAGGACGAGCCGAAGGGCGTTGCGAAAAATCTCCGCGCAAAAAGTGCGCACACCACCCTCTCCTCTCTCGTCCTCGCGTCCTAGGACCAACGCTCTCTCGCGGGAGAATGGAATCTGGTGAGGGGAACACCGGGGGCGGCGGGGGACAGTAGGGGGAGCGGGGTCGGTAGCAAAGGGGGTGGGAAAAAAGAGCGAGGAATTTACGTACGACAGAAAATCAGCAAACTCGATCTAACGCGTACTCTCTTTTTCTGGACCGATGCATACGTGTCCGAGCCGGCGCGGATCGGCTCGAGCGCGCGCTCGCGCGACAGCCACCGTTTTCTTCGTTTATAGCAATTCCCGTGCTGTCAGCTAATACGCCAGCGCGTACCTGCGAGCTACGGGACTGAAAATCTTTTTCGATTTCGATTATCGAAACGGCCGAATGGCCATTGTTACCGCCGATCCGTTTTTCGCCCTTTCCTTCCAGTTTTCCACGTCGCGTCTCTTTCAGGATGGGGACCGGTGGGGGACGGGTGGGACGCGATCGCTTCTTTCGGGTAATCGCTTTCCACGGATGAATGTTAATCACGGTTCCTGGAGCGGTAAACAACGTTTAATCGTAATCGACACTCGATGCAGAATATTTTAACGATGACGAACGCGACGTCGCGTCGGGAGCGAACGGCGACGAGAATTACAGGGGTTAGGTGAAACGATACGAGCAACTACAATGCGACTGTTTGCTATGATTTCAACTGCCGAACACGCGGGTGGGGCTGACGCGATCTGGACACGAGGTTCTTGGTATCAATGGTCGTGTTGTTGCGCTGTTGTCGGTATTTGAATATTTCAGGTGTAATTAAAGTCTTTTTAAAAATGTTTAGAAAAGTTTCTGTACTCAATGTTTCTGTTCGCTGAATAAACATCGATTTCTACAAGCTTCGTGGCCCACGCAATTAAACTATATCGCGTTTCGACTCATTACTTCCCGCCAAAGTTTCCAGAACGGAAAGACAATCCTCGGTCTCTCCCGGACCACTTTGTTCCCGTGAAAGAAGCAACTTTTTAGTCAAAACGGTGGTTCGCTGCGCAACGTGGAACAACGAGAAGGATTCCGGGGCGAACTTGTTTCAAACCCGGCGGCAGAAAGGTTAAGCGAAATTTTCCGTTGGCAACGATCACGGTGGGTGGATGCGGCGCCGGCGATGAAAATTCCGTCGATAAACGCGATTTTCTTTCTTCGAGCGATGGGGGAGGGCAGGTGACCCGTGGGACGCACCTGGCCCGAAGAGAGGGTTGAGATTCCGTGGTCGAAGGAACGCTCAAAGGTGGAAAACGACAGTCTTCGAGGAGACCGAGAAACGCACAATATCCTATTTTCCGTTCCACTCGAGCGGCTGCGGCCGCGGTCTAACCCGGGAACATCTGTATTTTGGGAAAGGCCTTTTTGCATTTACGGAGACAGATGCAAATGAAAGGGTTCTTCCCGGATGGAAGAATGCAAAGGAATCGCGGCTTTGCTCGACTGGGCTCTTTTGCGAATCCTTTTCACCGCTGCGGCTCACATTCTCTTCGCATATGATGCATCTGTCTCGCAAACAATATCCTGCGATTTCGCTCTCAAATTCACTCGTGATTCGCCGCGGTCATTGTGCTCCCGCTTCTCTCCCTCCCTCCCGGTCCACCCCTCGGAATTGTGTCTTGCGGAGTAACCTCTTCGGTACCCTTGTGCAACTCTTTCGGCTCGCATAAACCTCGGGTGACGGCGTAAATGCTTGGAGTTGGGCCGATTTGATCTGTGATCTCTGGACTTTTCAATGCTAAATTAACACTAGAAAAACCACCGGTGCTGGGCTGATTTTGTAATTTTTGGTTTGGAAATTCTACTTGTAGTTATTCTTGAAAATTAAATTAAGAATGGCGGAATTGTTCGTGAAATATATAGCGTTCGGCTACCTGGTGCGTGATAGTTGGAATAATATTCTATCGTGTCTTTTTTGTTGCGTGGTAATCATGGAAGGATACTTTGTAATCATCTAGTAAAAATCTATAACGTCTAACAATAGCTTTCTTCAATCGGTGGTAGGGAAACCTCTAGTGTTGAAGTATTTACGTGACTACTAAGAAAGGCCCTTGGAAAAGCAACGCAAGAAAAGCCAATAATGTCTAATAATATTTATACGAAAACTTTTCGTTTTGAATATATCTGAGAATAAAGTCGTTAAAATAAAAAATTGTCTCCGTTTTAATTAATACTAGAACGTTGACGCATCGTGGCCATTTTAAGAAAGTTCTGATAGAAGGAGCAAAGTTTTCCTCCAAAGTGGTCGCGTCGAAAGGGAGTATAGTAAAAATACGAGACGCGACATATTTATACAGACGTTTAAATATTCAGTAGCCTCGGAAGTGGAGAAACTTGACACTGTTTGTACAGAAAATTAAATGTTGCGTTTGCAGACAGTTATACTTCTCTTTCCTGCGATTAATTATTTCTGTCGGGTAAACTTCACTCTAAAAAACTACTCTACTAAAAAAAAAAACCAATGGTTATTCGAAATTAATAATTGGATTAAATTAATATGAGATTTTCTATATAGAAACATGACAAAGTTTATGTATACAAAAATAAATATACACCTATAGAATACCACGTATTAATTTAATTCAATTAATCATGGCAAATTTTATGTAGGGTATATAAAGCTCAACCGGCAATTCGAGCCATGGAGGAGGTAGATAATGTTGTAGGAAAAGTTTTCTGTGCGTTTCGTTTCGATCAAATTAATATCGATCAATTTAACCAGAACGCTTTAATTGATTCTTTTCGAAGGGGGAAATACAGCTTGTGGATATATTATTTTTTCCCTTTTGGGACTCCATCTTTCAAGTGCACGGGCGATTCGCGTGACCTGGCAGATGTGAGAAGATTGGGAGTGGCGGGGCACCCTTAGTCAGGGGCGGGGAAGAACCATCAGGTAATAATAAGGATCCCCGAATGAACGTGAACTTCAACCTGGAGGTGACTTATTCAAATGGGTATTTATTCAAATGCACCTTTCCTTCTTGATTTCACATCCGTGGCAGACTTCTATGGAAACCTCTCGACTCAAAAAGTTTCATTATTATATATAATCAAGCCTAATTATAGTAAAAATATTGCATAGAAGCCTATTATAATAGGTTTAGATTACTAATTTGTAGAGGATGTAGATGTTCTAAAATTTTATTTGGTTTTATTTTACGACTTTAAATAAAATGGAAATTCCATTGATGCACGATGACGAGGCAAAGCGAACGAAGCTGATTTATAACTTATATTTTACGACTTTAAATAAAATGGAGAAATGGAGCAACGGTATAAAATGTAATCTAATACAAATCTTGAACTCGGAAAGAGGGTAATCTATCTACTTCCGAAACTGAGACTGAAATTTGACCTTTGATTTGTGTATGCTATTTAACATTACTATGACTTTAGAACATTTCTACTAAAGTTAGCAAGGTACAGAGTCAACATGAGATCCTTTTCTTTCCTAATCGCACTGTTCCAACGATCTAAACAACCTCCCTTCTAGATCGAATAAACCAATATTGACGAACCATTCGATTCCCCGATAAACTGATCCAGCAAACGGAGTATCCACGAGAAGGTCTCAGCTTCTTCGGTGTAATACCGGCTGAATGCGAGACAAAAGGTGCACGTACCAGGACGAGCCTTGAAAAAAATTGGGAAAGACAGTGGCGACGGGCTTTCATTAGCGTGTCTACTTGGGAGATTAGTACGCTTTACCGCGTGCCTCTGTCTTTGTCTCCTTTCCTCTTTCGTTTTTCTCTTGAGAAGAAAGGCATGCACTCAGCGGCTTGCAGCTTTGAGGATGGACTCTCGGACTTTGCTTGGTCTCTATCGAGCCGGGGAGGGAGGCAGAGTGAAAGGAACCCTAGATCGGGGCTTACAGCGGATCCAACTGGAACGCGATATTTTCGCAAGTTATCAAACGTCCAAGTTAAACGCTTTCTGGATATTTCGGAGCGCCTCGATCTACGGAGACATCGATTCCTCATTGGCTACAGAGAAACGCGTTCGAGGAAGCAACGATTTTCGAAGGTAAAATGTAGCGCGAATGTTTTAGTCAACGCATTCGCGACTGCTGACGCGAATTCACGTCACTTGAAATTCTATTCCTGGTTGTCTGCTATCTGTCTTAAAAGCATGTATGCAAATTATTACAAACTTTCAAATACACGCTACCTCTATATCCCTAAATCTTAAAAAACCAACAGTAGCAAACGTCGACCAATCTCTCTACTTTCTTCTCGCTCCCTGAGTGACGTTTGATTCGGTGACCCCCCCGGTTCAATTAGCAGCACGGTTGCGGCCAGGCACGCGATCACGGATGATAAATCTTCGATTCGGCGTGAACGCACCTTAGGTGACCGGTGCTCCTGCGAGACGGAGGGGGGCCTACGTCACCGCGAGCGGCAGCTGCCTGTACGTCATACTTTTTCTTTGTCTCAAAGGACCCTTCTCTTCAGTCGGTGCTCTTTGGGGCACGAACGGGGGCCACGCGCCCGCGGCAGATGTTCCGTGACGCATGCCCCTTCGCTCCTGCGTATTACGTACTTATACTTGGAGCCCGTTCGTGCAAGGCGCGTAACACGCGACCGATCGATCGATGCGTATGCACGATTCTCGACGCTCGCCTCGAAGAATGCGAGCTCGATCGAAGGAGGGCCGACTCTTGACTCTTTGATACGTTGCACGCATGCGAGCCAACCCGCTCCGCCCGCGATACTGCGTTCTTTGCGCGCCAAAGCTGGTCCTTGGCGCATGATGCCCGATTACGAGGGAGGTTTCAGGGAAGCTGTGCGTTTATAGAAAAATTTGAAATTGCACAAGTGTTGTCCAAGTGATACTGTTAGGATTTTTTATATTAACGGTAAAATACGTGTAATTGAAGTGTAATAATATATACTGCATACCAAGTATTTCTGATGATAAGAAATTGTAAATAAATTCCTTGAAGAAGGGTGATTCCCTACAATATTCCTGTTGCCGAAATATTTTTTCTTAGACAACAATTCTATCAAGTCCCATATTTTTTTTATTGAACGATTGATGTACACTGCAGAGTGTCACTTTGGAATATTTTTACAAGAGAGGTGAAGTTCTTCCATCTTAAAATATCTTGACAACAGTTTCTTGCAACAACAAGCAGATTGAATTCTGAATTGTTTTAACTATAATTGACGTTGAGTGCTACATATGCCGAGTGATCGAGCACTAACAGGCCAAGTAGTAGCAGCTGGACCGCATCTAGAATCGAACTGTAAGTGACCGAGCACGAGTACAATTACCACGAATATCCCTTCTCGTATTATTTCTTGAGAGAGTAGCGAAACTTGCATCGTCAGATACATTCTTCTCGCGCGCGAACAGTACATGCATTCATATTTATCAGAGTAAGTTACAATTACCGTATTCAATGCTTTGGCGCGACGAAAATATACTGCAAATTTCAATATTTGATGATCCCTGCTAAAGAGTAACGGAACAATAAGATTCAATGTACACAATTGCCGAACGAATGTTAGCCTACGCGGTTGTTTTGGCGTTCGGTTGAATATTCAATTTTAATCGATTGCCGCGGCGGAAAATGCGTTTTGTTCCTGTGGTCTTTTGTCGCTGATTGAACGCCGAATACCGAATGGATGTTAACGCGATCAGTTCCGGATCTCGTCTCCCCGAGTATGTAAATATTCTTTGCCAGCGACAGAAATCATCCACAGGCTTTTTGGGCGTACCGAGAACAAGTAAGTGTGCGTGCGTGTATCTCCAGAAGCCGCCCAGCAAGATAACGCCGAACCGTCCGATAAAGAACAATTTAACGGTCTTGTTGAAGATACGAAATACGCCTACTGCGATAAAAGTGAGTCGCGGCACGCCACAGCCATTTGGGAATAACGCTAAGGGAATCGGGCGTTCGATTGATTTCTGATAATTTTCCCACTGTGCAAGGACGGCTTACTCCTACAACAGATGCGATGCGATATTGTCTCGTTAAAAGATGGGAATTTAAATTAGACGAAAGCGTGACGAGAACAAATATTTGTACGTAATTTAATCGATCGAGTGCTATTGGGTTCGAACTATGCGAAATGTGAGAAATCATTTCTCCACAGAGGCAAGATTAGCAAATTCGTCGATAAGAAAATATGGGAGCCTTCGAGAGCCCCGCTTCGTGTTTTTCTCCGAAAGTACTCCTCGCCCCAAGAAAGGAAGTCGCGAAAAAAGTTGCCGGCATATTTTCGTCCAGTTCCGGAAACTCGGTAACAGTAATTATCCCTACTATCCTTCCACTTGGTTGAAGTTCGTAACGTACCGGAGCGTTAAACGGCCATAAGGCGCACGTGACCGGCATCGTTGGCCCTCCAAAGTTCGCGACTCTATATTTTCGTTTTTCCTTCTTCGCGGCACCCAGCCTCCCCCTCCTGCCATGCTCGAAATACTCCTGTTTCGCCAAATAATTAACCGCGCGAAGAATTTCTCCGAACGAAAACACCTTTTTTTTTTTCCGGTTTTGAGCTCGTTTTGAGACGCGATAGGAACGCTCGGCGAGTGGATCGATAGAGGCGTCCGGCGAACGTAAACTTTTCAATCAATAGCGCTTGACGCGGGACTCGTCGCGCGGGCCACGAAATTAATTTCGCGAATTGAACAGGCGACCCTTCAGACGCCAATACAATTAACCGTGAAACCGAACTTCATATTTTATACGGCACGGCGACACCCATGCGCAAATTGAAAGAGACAACTTTTGCGGCTGGCACAATCGCGGCAAATGGATCCCGCGGAAACCCAGCCCGGGTTGATTCGATGAATCGCCGGGGCGTCGCAACGGGGCACGGCCCACGAAAAAATTTCGCGACATTTCGGCGAAAAATCATCGATGGAAATAACCATTCCAATGGTTACTCATTTTTTCTTTTTTTTTTTTTCTTGAGAATTCCCTAAATAATTCATAATCTACTTACGTATTGAATGAGATCGTTCATTCGTCTTGTTGTAGGTCGGCGACAAATTTTTATTGGCTTTTAAATATACAGTTCAATTGGAAAAATCAACAAATTTACGAAATTGATTCCACTGATTTAGTTCCAAGAAGACTTTAGCAGTACGTTACAAAATAAAAGAACGAATAGTATACTTGAACTATACCTACTGTGAAGAGATTATCGTATTGTATCGAGAAAAGGGACCATAAACTATGGGAAATTGTTCAACCTACGCGTGGACATTCGTTGCGCGATGAATATACCTGACGTCTTTGAATCGGTGAACTGTGCAACGTTAGCACGCGTGCGCTTCGAAAACTCGCGGGCTCTATAGAGTGGGGGGAGGGTAACGCAGAAGACATACCTCGCTAGTAGCGCGCGTCGTCACACCTGACGTCACACACTCGTTAGGGGGCAGATGGGCCCCCTCTCGAGCGTGACGTTGGGCCCGCAGGGTACCTGGCGGCGTGTCTATCCGTGATGCCTCCTTCCTCTCCTCGTCTCGTGGTCCCCCTCTTTCTTTCGGGGTCTCGCGCTCCCCTCGACCGGTGGGCCCCCATAAGGTTAAGCAAAATAAAATAAAATTCCTGCCAAGGGAGTCCCCTTTTCCTCGCACACACGCGCAGCTGCTCAGGTAGCACGAGCTACTTCCACATTAGAGGACGGAACCGCATGTGGGGTGCCCCATTGAAATTCCGTCTGGTCAGACGCCCGGCTGCTTCCTCGCGCGAAGGGGGACCAAGGGGCGAGGAAAAAAGAAAGAGATTATTAAGGTGACGAACTTCCGATCGATTTGTAGAGGCATTAGGATGCGCCCTCTGTGTGGAGCGATCGTCATCTGAGAGGGGAGGGGGACGCAATATTTTATTTTTGAAAAATGACTCGATCACGAGGGGGAAGGGAGACCGATGGACGATGACGTTGTTCTTCGTGGATTCGATTAGCTTTCCGATGAGAAGAGTTATAGTTACATCGAGTAATTTACGAGTTTTGGATTTGACAAGCTTGACGATCTTGATACATAGGTATAACGTAAATTGTACATATATTGATTAGATGAAGACTTAATAATATGTAAGAACCTCGACAGAAATGAATTTCACGTGATAATTTCTTTTTTGTAGCATTTTTTAGCAACTTGTTGGTCCAAGATGTTCTTTCTGTCCCTTGGGCGCCTAGTAAATAGGAGTGAAAGGATTGGCTGTCTACAATTGAATTTCAAAAGGTTTTTTCTGAGAGACTACTCGAGGGTGAGAAACTATTCAAGAAAGTCATCCTTAATGAAAATGTGACGTTGCTTACAATGTTTTTATTTTCTCTAATTTTCGACCTCTTCAGTGATGAATTATTATCTTGGAAATAAATACAAATTGAACCCGTGTCATTTATCAATCTTTGTGACAATCCTGCCACGATACATGCTTCAAAAATGTAATTTATTAAACGATTGTATCAATTACCAACGTGCTACGATGTTCAAAATGTTCAAAGAAACTGAAATTCCCAGAGGGAAATAAATGGCACCCAATGTCGTCCAGTTTGTGATGTTTATTCTTTTTCCGATTTGCAAAATTCTTTCCTCTAACGCGAAAGTTAACAAAGCAAGTTCCTAACAATATCATTGTCCGAATCCGTTCAATTGGCCTTTCGCTCTATTAACGCCCCAGAAAAGAGCCGAGGAAGTTTGAGAAAAATCTGTTCACGACCCGCAAGCGTCTGCATCTTCGAGTCGAGAAAAGACCCAAGCTAATTATGGCGGAGCCCATAAAGATCTACAAAGCGAGAAAACGCGGCCAGGGCGAGGTACTATGTCATTGTCCAGCGTGTTATACAGAAAAGTAGCCACTTTGGTGCTTCTTAAACTGTTCCAAAGTGGCCAATAACGAGCCAGACCCGGCCGCTTTGACGGTCCGGCCGAAGAGGAAGAACTACGGGGAGATTTGTCGTCGCTCTTAAAACCTATCCTGATAATTCACAGCACGAGACATCCGGTTCTCCATTTGGGGCGTTGCGGGGGTGTTTCGTATGGTAAACATAATGTCAAACCGTAAAGCCTTTTGTCTGCGCGGTGTACCTTTACTTTTCTACCTCGAACGCGTGCCGAACATGCCCTTTCTGAACGCTACACCTGGAAAGCTTGCCAAATTGTGTCTGGGACCCCGAAATTGGGAGCTGTTCGGGGACGTTCCGATTTCTTGCTCCCTCTTTTCTTCTGTACGTTTTGTGTATGTTGACATTATACAGGAGGGGTTGTAGTCTAAAGCATCGAGAAAATTGTATGCAAAAATGAATAAAACAGAAGGGATAAGTTGAGATACTGTAAAAGTATCAAAATTGTATTCATCTCACGTTTAGTGTAATTTTTCATGATGTACTTAGTGTACATTTTGTTTGGACAAGTTATAGAATAAATTATTTTTAATTGTACGTATTTTATATATAAGTATGATCTATACGGAGTCCATGCAGCTTCCTTTTTCCATACAACAAATAGTCTGTTTTCCCAAAATTATTTAGGTTCATCAACAATTCACAAATTACTCCAGAAAAGAAGCCAAAGTGATTCCTCAAAGGCCTATTATTCAATAAAATCAACAACTACTTTCCAATGCCGATTGTTCAATTCTTTCATCTGAAAATTATCGCGGTAAAGAGTAATCGACCCCCGAGTGCTATCGCAGACATGTTTATCTACCGTCTAGCGGAACATCTGCCCACAAACGTTATCCAAGACACCTTTCCAGACACCGTGCACCGTTTTCCACCTCTCGAGCCCCGTTTCGATTCTCCTATCAGCCGGCGCGTGCCTCTTGGAATTCGTCACGAAATCAGGCGTGCGCGCCGAACAAAACAACCATAGAAAGAAACGGAATCGAAAGAACGTTTTGTAACTTTTCTTCCCGGCGCCCTCGCGAGTCGTTCGACCGATCGCGACAGATTGGCCGGCCCTCTTCACGATATCCGGCCCCAATATCGAGGCGCTCCTCTCTAACGGGAGCTTAACGGCATTAAAAACGAACCGCATTAATAGCGTTCACGATCCAGAAGCCACGGCTGGATCGTCTCTTCACCGGCACAATGACTTTGGAACATATGTCGAACGACGGAGTTTCCTCGGCCGCATCGAGATGCGTTATTAACGCGTGCTGGAGGAGGGACGCGGTTCGTGGCGGAAACTATGGCAGTTAGACGCAGATCGTGTCCGCGAGAGAGAGAGAGAGAGAGAGAGAGACGGAGTCGAAAGAAAATCCATTTTCGTGCCGGGACCGGTTGGCGAGCTCCTAGACACGTGGGTGGAGAAGGCAGAAGGACGAGGAAGGTGGGGTAGGTCGAGCCATCTGGCTTCTTCCCTACACACCTTGAGGGCCTTTTAAATCCACCAGAGACATGCACCTTGAGACCTGTCTGGGCCAAGGACCCTCGAACGCTCGGCCCTTTAAAAATCGACCCTGAAACGAAGACACCGAGGCTATACCTTACCCTTGGCTTGGATTAACAACCTCGAGGGTAGCCGCACCATGAATGGTCCGGTTTCCTTTTTATTTCTTGATATGCTCGCCGACGAGCCTCTGTTCCGTCGATTTGGATCGTGTTTCTGACGGGGATACACTATTATGTCTGGCTTAATAGTCGCGATGGGGGTCGTGCAGGAAGATGTTACTAATTGAAGATACTAAGCAGAGTGGTCAAGATGAACTTTTACTCAGTATTTCGTGCGCTGAAGTGGATAGAGTTATTTTTCTTACGGCGAAGGACATTCAAATTTGATACTTTTTAATTTTGTATCTAGGTGTGATGTTTCATAAAAGTCAGATATATCGGTCATTTGGTATTCTATTATTCTGAATTTTTATTAAAAGTTTCAATTGCTCAAACGGAGAATGTTTTTAACAGTAAAAAATTAAAAGAGATTGTTGCCATCTCGTATCAATAGCAAGTATCTCTTTACACGAACCAAGTTCCACTACCATTGGTACCTACTTCTCTCATCTATATTCAAAGGCCAATTAACTCCTGGCCCTACAACAACCAATGAGCTCGGTGGCATAAAATCCGAACCAACCATGAAAAATACAAATACCTAACCCACGCTAGGTACGCAGATTCGTTCCCGATAAGAACGACGCGAACCGTCTCCATACGTCTGCCTAAGGCATTCGTATCGATAGCTCGACGAGACGAGTAGAAAGGGGGCACGAAACTCGAGGGCAACTAATCTTCGAGTGGATATCGGCGGATGAAAAGAATTGCAACTTCGGATGCTGCCGCAGCAAGCATTTCTGACCCGTATCTCGCGTAATTCGCGGTGCCCTCCACCTCCCTGGGCGCATACACCTCCCAACCTTTGTCTTCTTACCGGGATATCTGTCACGGGGATTCCCGGCTACGTGCAAGGGTGCAGCGGACCCGGTTAGTACGCGGGCACACATGCACTTTTGTCTACGGGACGCGTGTGCGCGCAACTTGCAGGCGTGCAGAAGCCATCCGGGGCCGCGGAGAAGGTAGATCTGGGGGGACGACCGGGGCGCGGGGGGGGGGGGGGGGATGAGACGCGACGGGGATGGGGTGACAGTGAGACTTTTATTAGGGAAGGAATCAGCAAGCATGATTATGTACCTTAGAGCGTCTCCACCTCCGTTTGCCAGTTCCGCCCGTTTCACCCCTCCAACCCCTTCCCGGTACCCTTCGTCAACCCCCCTGTACGTCTGACCGCCCTTCTTCCTACTTCGTCTCCGCCACCGCGCTATCGCCACTGACATTGCACGACGACGACGACGACTACGGAGCTGCCACCCCGTCGCAGCTGCATTGTCAACCCCTTCCCGCCGTCAACCAGAGCTCCCTGCGCTCGTACATACTCGTATGCATTGGCGTAGAACGCTGAGAAATCGACAACGGGCGCACAATGCCCGATCACTGAACTCCCTTCGCGATCAGCTTTGTCAGCCACCGTTACGCCGTACTTGGGACTCTATTGCGCAAAGTCGTCGCGGGACACTCGCGATCCACTCGCGGGGAAGCGATCGAGCGGCTCGCGGATGAATGGCAATTTAGGGTACGTGTACTTACGATGAACGTTGCCGTGGCGATGCGAAAGATGCTGTCCCCTGAAACAGACGAAACGGACGAGTTGAATTACTGGATACAGGTCACGAGAATCGTGGAGAATTCAAAGGGGTGTTATTCTAACGGTGATTAGACTGCTAGAAAGTATGCAAGTCCCTGTATTTGGAACATTTGGGAAATTCGTGGTGAAAGATAAATAGGAAGTTCAGGAAGTTTAAAAGTCTCTGTGTTCAGGATATTTGGAAAGGTCGAGTCGAGAGATTGTTCGATCCAGTGTGGACTTATTATTCTCAGGAAGTCTCCATCTTTAACTTCTTTAGGACGATTATGAAAATCTGTTACATCTTACGTTTGGGCGTTACAAATGAAAACTACCCCAAAAATAGACCACCCAAAAATACCTCCAGTCGTCTAATGCAAATTACACGAACATAATGTATCGTTTTAGGAGATTAATCTACATTGGACTCCGAAGCGCGTAGTTTTCGTCGGTGTCAGTATTACCAAATTCGTTGTCCATGAGATGAAAACGCAGAGAACCCGGAGCCCTGTCCTCCACGAAATTTGCATCTGTGCCTCGCCAATGCCGCCCAAGGCGATATTGTCGTCACAATGAAACCACCCCCCGCCACCCTCCCCCGTAAAGCTCGCCACCACCCTCGATGCACACTCCGACACGGCGATGTCATGTGTGCGAGAGCTGCGCTCGAACTTTTGCCTCGAACCACATGCGCGAAACTTCGCGAATTCTGATCACGCATACCGTCGTCGCTGTGAAAAATTTTATCAGCCTTTTTTTTGAGTTGTCCCTCCGGAAACACTGAAATCCTTTCGAAACGCCGCGCCGCCGGTCGAACTTGCGCCAGAGAAAATTTAGATGCAGATGACCACGCTTCCACGCTCAACTTTTTAATTCGGGATTGCCGCTCCGGCGCGAGTTCAGTTTTGGATAGATATTAGGCGCCACGAAATAGTAATCCCGTTCCTACGGTCGATCTATATGCTCGATGAGAACAATTTTTTAATTATTCTCTTTGTATAAATTTGATGCTGCTGTAAATTCGTAATTTATCTAGCCCACCCTATGATAAAGACTACTCGCGAATGAATAATAAAAACCTGTGTATTCATTGCCTTACTGATTTGCACCATCCTTTATTAACCCTTTGCACTCGAGAGGTGACTCTCAGTCACCGCTAGATTTCCTTTAGGTTTAATTTCTTTGGTACTCGAAGTGTCAATGAAATGATTGTCGTTGAGCCAAAGATTACCTGATTTTCAAATCTCAAATTAGAGATCTCATTTTCGATGTCAATCTAAGCTTAGCATTCGTGATAATAGAATGCTAAGAAAGCATCTCGAGTCGCTGACAGATGCCCGAAAGAAAGGCCTCGAGTGCAAAGGGTCAAAATTTCTCATAGACTATCTCAACCTTCACATTTCTAACACACTCGCCTCAATTTATAGACTTCACCGCAGCTTGAGATAGAAATTCCTATTGGCTCCATTACCGAACGGTTCTAGTTCCGTCACTTGAAAGCAAATCGTGAAGTAACAGAACATACAGTTATCCGAATTCCCGCTCGTCATCAATTTCCCAGGTCGGTAGACAAATTTCGGTGTATTAGAATGTACGCTCGCGGTCCCTATTCAGAGTCTCAGCGAAGGATGCATCGAGACAAGGTATCGGAAGAACGGCGGGCGAGGGTTAGGAAGGAAGAAGGATGAGACCAAGGAGGTCATAGGTGTGATGCATAGTTCGACGGCGGTATCTGAGACAGTTTCGGCGGGGCAAGACTTAACAAATAGGCAAAGTTTTGTCCCGAGGATACCGGAGCCGGCGGATTCTCCGGTGCTGCCACGACATCCTCTCTCCTCTTTGTTCGCAACTTTATGATGTATTAGGTGTTCCCACCCTTGTCGTTCCCCCGCGTTCCTTTCCTCCATAGCCGCGCTTTTCGACTGACCAATTTATACGGCAGCAGGAGTTAAGACGAAAGTTTCATTTAAGGTAGAATCAACCAAGCCCACGAGCGAGTTTCAGGAAGATATACAGCGATCACGGAATTTTCCTGCGATCGAAAATGTCGTAGTTCGTATGGCTGTGTATGTGTGTGAAGTTTATTGTGTGTATGAAGTATAATCTACTTTCAGAGATTGTTCTACGTAGCCTTCTCTACATTTGAAAGAAAGCTGATTAAAAAATTCGGAAGATACTTCGCGATGTCCCCATGTCAGTCGCGTGGCCGACGAAACCTGCGGACTCCGTTGCAGGAGTCGCGAAATGGTATCAAAAGTTTCGGTGCATTACCCGTAGTGCGCGCATTTCGCCTGGGCCACGCAGACGTGCTGGCTGCCCCCCCCAGGATTAATAAACTTTGTCGCGTCTCGGCTTACCCCGTTG
>NW_026535100.1:0-18665 GCF_026225885.1 Hylaeus anthracinus
AGAGAGAGAGAGAGAGAGAGAGAGAGAGAGAGAGAGAGAGAGAGAGAAGAAAAAAACGAGCTGGCGGAGAAAATAGAAAAAAAAAAAAAGAAAGGAAAAATCGATGCAGTTTCCCGGGCAAACATTTCAGCGAAATAATATCACGCGTAGGGCGGCCAATATTTGCGTCGAGAAATAAACAGGCAAATATGTTTGCAACGAACGCGGTTTTGCAATCGGCGTTGCGCGTCCGCCAACGGCCGCGTATTTGAACTGGACAGAGGCCTCTCTCCCGCCCCCCCCCCGCCTCCCCCGCGCCGCCCTCCGCCACCGCGCAAAACGACTTTTCGATTGGCAACGGTCGACGCCTGGGCACCGCGACACAAGAGCGTGTCGCGAGAACCGGAAGTTAGCTCGCAGCTACTAAAGCTCGGTACAAAAGTTTATGAGTTTTACACAGGATGGGGTTGAGTGGGTGGTGGTCAGAAGGGCGGCAAAAGGGGGTAGTTGGGCAATGTGCTGGCTCGCGGGGGCTTGTCGAGCGGCGGTCGGCGAGGGGGAGGTGAAGGGGTTGGTTTCGGAGCCGAGGGCTCGGACAGGGAAGCGAGAGCAGAGGGAAAAGAGGAGGTGGAGGCGGAGGAGGCGGAGGAAGGGCAGCCAGCAGCAGTAGCAACAGCAGCAACATTCGAGGAGGAAGATAGACGCGGGCGAGCTTTGATGTACGAGCTTGCGCCGCGAAAAGAGAGGGAACGAGAGGGAAGCGAGGAGGCAAGAAAGAGAGACAAAATTTTCGCCGGCACGGGGATGAAATACGATTTTATTTGCCGCTGGGGCTCCCAGGCTATCCTCGATGGGGTTGGCAGTCCAATTGTCCAGTCAGCTACTGTCCAGCGCTGTGCGTCCAGGATAATGAATAAACTTACGTCTTTTTTAGAAAGACTGGGAGGGAGACGAGAGAGGGAAATAGCATGACTGCGCGACGCAGGGGGAGAGGGAGCGGGATACAATTATTATTTTTACTTCGTGATGTTTTTCTTTTTACGTGTGTGTGTGTGTGTGTGTGCGCGCGTTTTTTTTTTTGCAGATGATAACCGGACGCGAGCGTGTCACGGTATTTGCGAGCACGTAATGCGTTATAAATTTTGCATTCGCCGTTGCGACGGTTTCCAGGGGAACGCTTTTTTGCGGGACTCGGCCGCGCCTGTGGCGGAACGATTCACGATACGGGAGTACGTAAAACAAAATTCTGAAGAATAACAGAGCATGGAGGAATGCTGCCGGGAGATAAGTGAATCTCTGAAAATATTGAAATACCGATACCGGGGGACGGTGGGTAATAATTTTTCGAAATTCGCGTATCTCTCGGCCGGGAATATTCTAATGCGGTCACCACCGGACGCGGCTAACCGCGAATTACGTTTTTTTGATATCGACGATATTCGTATGTACGAGGACGATTTCATTGGTAATCTGATGGATGCTGGGAGCTTAGTATTATTATGGAAATAAATATAAAACAGCTGTGGGAATCGGAGGCGTTTTGCTTGCCAAAGGAGGCGAAAAATGATCGATTAACGGAGAGTTCAAGTTGACAGAGGTAGAGACAGTTTATGTTATTCGTGAAATCTAATCATACGCAATTAGTGACTTGAATTTAAAATACATATGTTAGCTTAATTGTTTTACTATATTTTTGACGATGCATCTGGTCGATGAAGCAACTTATAACATGTGAAATTAAACGATAAATAAAACAATCCAAGAATTGTATTCCAACCATCACCAGCTCTCGTCGCTCTTACGTTTCTCTTTGACTTTCTTTGTCACGTGGTAGACTTTCGATATGAGCCGCGTGAATAATAACAAAAATACGTTCATCTGATTCGACGGCAACTTAACTTATGTTCGACCTGTGCGAGTATAGATTTGATGTTCTATAATACTTTATTCCTCCAAAACAAGTCTCCCTTGTAAACGTTATACTCTGTATGTACTGAATTTGTTCTTATTTTAATCCTAACATTGCGAGAGACACGTGTACATAATTTCAGAAAAAGTTCGAATTGTTGAAAGTGTAACATTCGTCGAATTTCGCTTGAAAGTGTAATTTCACGGACAGGGGTGGCTGAAGAGCATCACAGAGAAGTATTCTTATCACTCCAGAGGTGTTCCCGAAGCGCAAAGGGTCAAAGGCTCGAGGACCGAGCGGCGCTGGCGCCAATTTTCCGTTCTTCGAATGGCGGTTCCGATCGTTTTCGGCGAAAATTTCGGGAGGCTCGTGCGCGCAAGAAGGGGTCGCCGTCCATTCCGCTCCTTGTTTACGGTCGCGCGTCTCGCAGCGGCCCCCCGCGATATTACTCGAAGGTGCGTCCGTCACTTTATGTGGAAATTCGCATTAGCCCCAGGGGCTTTTGTCGAAATAAAAGTGCAACGTGGAAAAAAAAGGCAAAATAGAGGGGCAGAGCGAGAGGAGAGGATATAGGCACCGCGGACATGCACACACGGGAAAGGCAACGGTTCTCTTCACAGCGCATGCACCGACTCTCTCTCCCACCTCCTCATCCCTCTTCGGCCACCCTCGCTGTCGTTCCTCCAACCCCCTTTTTCTCTGTCCCTCGCACGTAAGCGTCGGTGAGATTTATCTGGCGATGCGAGATCGCGAAACGCGGGGAGCGTTGCACGCGTGCAGGTGCATGTGGGGGATGCACATGCACGGGGGGGGGGGGTGACCGTTGGCGCGTGTGGGTGGGCGGCTGGGTAACCAGGAGGAGTGGACGAGGGAGGCAGACTGCGTGTCCGGCGAGAGTCGAAACGAGACGGAGAGGATAGGGTCAGATAGGCCGTTGGAGGAAGACGGGAAAGAGCAGGGCGAATCGGAGTGTAAGCGGGACAGCTTCCAGTCCGTTTCTCCCGACGCGCTGGAAGGGTGAGTCGGATGAGGAACGAGAAGGACCAGAGTGGAGGCGGGGGCCGGAGAAGGACGATAACGGCGAGGCGAAAGAGGAGGGTACGGGTGTAGAATGAGATATGCAGATAAAGTGGTCCCGAACGGACGGGCACCGGGCAGTTCGGGCAGACAGTGGCGCTCCCAGAATTTTACCAACGAAGGTGCAGCTAGAAATTAACGACGCCGATTGCACCATGATTCTTTCAGACACTTCGGGAAATTTTATTAGAAACGGACGTTTATTTTACTCCTCCATGCAGAATTCTACATGACGTTCGTTTGAAATAGTTGTTTGAAGTATTAATTACAAGTTGTTGTGCTGCATATCGATATTTTACGAAATTTCATTACAGATAATAGGGATTTAATATAATAATTACGTACTGTACTTATAAAATTTCGTTCACATTGAAATTCATTTGGAATACCCACCGAAATTTGTATAAATAAAGAATACAACGGCAAAAGTGTCGAAGAACTGTTATTAAGCAACTTAGTGATCGACCAGTGGCTGTTTCAGAAATTTAGCAAGAGGTTTGCAATAAATCTTGAAGTATGTTTTACAGTAACAATAAAAATCTGTGACAAATGCGCCCACCCACTTAACTATCACTCCCCCTTTGTTTCTATCTAAATCCCTAAATTTCCAAATCTTGATCTAACGCACGCCTCCGCTCGCGCTTACCTCCTCGATCAAGGGTAGAATCCTCATCCCCCTCGTTCGATTACGTTAGTTTAATTCTCCACTTATACATAAAAAAATCGTCACTGTCCGGAAAAAAAAAATGGATAGTGGCGGCGAGGAGGGGGTCGCAATTGCTCCCTTGCACGCCCCCTGGATGCGCCACTGGGTAGAGAGGTCGAGGAGAGAACGAGAGAGGCACCGGACGAGAAGGAACGTCGGATAGGAAGAGGAGAAGGTGCAGAGGGTGCAGGAGAACTCGCGGGAGAGACGACGGACGGGAAACAGCGGGGTGGGACAGAGGGAAAACGCTCCCTACGCGGTGGAAGTCGAAGCGAGACGGGACGAAGGGGGAAAGGAGACGGAGATGCAGGCGGCAGTGCGTCGAACGAGGAGGGGCAGGAGCTGACCAAAAAAAAAAAAAAAAAAGGGATGGACGCTTCAATTCATTGATCGCCCCGACGGTCCGAGCGGCGACGCGCGGGGTAAAATAAAAAACGCGGCTAGGCTAGGAGGGTGGGGGCTGCCAGTAGCACAGGTGGAGGTGGAGGACGAGCCGAAGGGCGTTGCGAAAAATCTCCGCGCAAAAAGTGCGCACACCACCCTCTCCTCTCTCGTCCTCGCGTCCTAGGACCAACGCTCTCTCGCGGGAGAATGGAATCTGGTGAGGGGAACACCGGGGGCGGCGGGGGACAGTAGGGGGAGCGGGGTCGGTAGCAAAGGGGGTGGGAAAAAAGAGCGAGGAATTTACGTACGACAGAAAATCAGCAAACTCGATCTAACGCGTACTCTCTTTTTCTGGACCGATGCATACGTGTCCGAGCCGGCGCGGATCGGCTCGAGCGCGCGCTCGCGCGACAGCCACCGTTTTCTTCGTTTATAGCAATTCCCGTGCTGTCAGCTAATACGCCAGCGCGTACCTGCGAGCTACGGGACTGAAAATCTTTTTCGATTTCGATTATCGAAACGGCCGAATGGCCATTGTTACCGCCGATCCGTTTTTCGCCCTTTCCTTCCAGTTTTCCACGTCGCGTCTCTTTCAGGATGGGGACCGGTGGGGGACGGGTGGGACGCGATCGCTTCTTTCGGGTAATCGCTTTCCACGGATGAATGTTAATCACGGTTCCTGGAGCGGTAAACAACGTTTAATCGTAATCGACACTCGATGCAGAATATTTTAACGATGACGAACGCGACGTCGCGTCGGGAGCGAACGGCGACGAGAATTACAGGGGTTAGGTGAAACGATACGAGCAACTACAATGCGACTGTTTGCTATGATTTCAACTGCCGAACACGCGGGTGGGGCTGACGCGATCTGGACACGAGGTTCTTGGTATCAATGGTCGTGTTGTTGCGCTGTTGTCGGTATTTGAATATTTCAGGTGTAATTAAAGTCTTTTTAAAAATGTTTAGAAAAGTTTCTGTACTCAATGTTTCTGTTCGCTGAATAAACATCGATTTCTACAAGCTTCGTGGCCCACGCAATTAAACTATATCGCGTTTCGACTCATTACTTCCCGCCAAAGTTTCCAGAACGGAAAGACAATCCTCGGTCTCTCCCGGACCACTTTGTTCCCGTGAAAGAAGCAACTTTTTAGTCAAAACGGTGGTTCGCTGCGCAACGTGGAACAACGAGAAGGATTCCGGGGCGAACTTGTTTCAAACCCGGCGGCAGAAAGGTTAAGCGAAATTTTCCGTTGGCAACGATCACGGTGGGTGGATGCGGCGCCGGCGATGAAAATTCCGTCGATAAACGCGATTTTCTTTCTTCGAGCGATGGGGGAGGGCAGGTGACCCGTGGGACGCACCTGGCCCGAAGAGAGGGTTGAGATTCCGTGGTCGAAGGAACGCTCAAAGGTGGAAAACGACAGTCTTCGAGGAGACCGAGAAACGCACAATATCCTATTTTCCGTTCCACTCGAGCGGCTGCGGCCGCGGTCTAACCCGGGAACATCTGTATTTTGGGAAAGGCCTTTTTGCATTTACGGAGACAGATGCAAATGAAAGGGTTCTTCCCGGATGGAAGAATGCAAAGGAATCGCGGCTTTGCTCGACTGGGCTCTTTTGCGAATCCTTTTCACCGCTGCGGCTCACATTCTCTTCGCATATGATGCATCTGTCTCGCAAACAATATCCTGCGATTTCGCTCTCAAATTCACTCGTGATTCGCCGCGGTCATTGTGCTCCCGCTTCTCTCCCTCCCTCCCGGTCCACCCCTCGGAATTGTGTCTTGCGGAGTAACCTCTTCGGTACCCTTGTGCAACTCTTTCGGCTCGCATAAACCTCGGGTGACGGCGTAAATGCTTGGAGTTGGGCCGATTTGATCTGTGATCTCTGGACTTTTCAATGCTAAATTAACACTAGAAAAACCACCGGTGCTGGGCTGATTTTGTAATTTTTGGTTTGGAAATTCTACTTGTAGTTATTCTTGAAAATTAAATTAAGAATGGCGGAATTGTTCGTGAAATATATAGCGTTCGGCTACCTGGTGCGTGATAGTTGGAATAATATTCTATCGTGTCTTTTTTGTTGCGTGGTAATCATGGAAGGATACTTTGTAATCATCTAGTAAAAATCTATAACGTCTAACAATAGCTTTCTTCAATCGGTGGTAGGGAAACCTCTAGTGTTGAAGTATTTACGTGACTACTAAGAAAGGCCCTTGGAAAAGCAACGCAAGAAAAGCCAATAATGTCTAATAATATTTATACGAAAACTTTTCGTTTTGAATATATCTGAGAATAAAGTCGTTAAAATAAAAAATTGTCTCCGTTTTAATTAATACTAGAACGTTGACGCATCGTGGCCATTTTAAGAAAGTTCTGATAGAAGGAGCAAAGTTTTCCTCCAAAGTGGTCGCGTCGAAAGGGAGTATAGTAAAAATACGAGACGCGACATATTTATACAGACGTTTAAATATTCAGTAGCCTCGGAAGTGGAGAAACTTGACACTGTTTGTACAGAAAATTAAATGTTGCGTTTGCAGACAGTTATACTTCTCTTTCCTGCGATTAATTATTTCTGTCGGGTAAACTTCACTCTAAAAAACTACTCTACTAAAAAAAAAAACCAATGGTTATTCGAAATTAATAATTGGATTAAATTAATATGAGATTTTCTATATAGAAACATGACAAAGTTTATGTATACAAAAATAAATATACACCTATAGAATACCACGTATTAATTTAATTCAATTAATCATGGCAAATTTTATGTAGGGTATATAAAGCTCAACCGGCAATTCGAGCCATGGAGGAGGTAGATAATGTTGTAGGAAAAGTTTTCTGTGCGTTTCGTTTCGATCAAATTAATATCGATCAATTTAACCAGAACGCTTTAATTGATTCTTTTCGAAGGGGGAAATACAGCTTGTGGATATATTATTTTTTCCCTTTTGGGACTCCATCTTTCAAGTGCACGGGCGATTCGCGTGACCTGGCAGATGTGAGAAGATTGGGAGTGGCGGGGCACCCTTAGTCAGGGGCGGGGAAGAACCATCAGGTAATAATAAGGATCCCCGAATGAACGTGAACTTCAACCTGGAGGTGACTTATTCAAATGGGTATTTATTCAAATGCACCTTTCCTTCTTGATTTCACATCCGTGGCAGACTTCTATGGAAACCTCTCGACTCAAAAAGTTTCATTATTATATATAATCAAGCCTAATTATAGTAAAAATATTGCATAGAAGCCTATTATAATAGGTTTAGATTACTAATTTGTAGAGGATGTAGATGTTCTAAAATTTTATTTGGTTTTATTTTACGACTTTAAATAAAATGGAAATTCCATTGATGCACGATGACGAGGCAAAGCGAACGAAGCTGATTTATAACTTATATTTTACGACTTTAAATAAAATGGAGAAATGGAGCAACGGTATAAAATGTAATCTAATACAAATCTTGAACTCGGAAAGAGGGTAATCTATCTACTTCCGAAACTGAGACTGAAATTTGACCTTTGATTTGTGTATGCTATTTAACATTACTATGACTTTAGAACATTTCTACTAAAGTTAGCAAGGTACAGAGTCAACATGAGATCCTTTTCTTTCCTAATCGCACTGTTCCAACGATCTAAACAACCTCCCTTCTAGATCGAATAAACCAATATTGACGAACCATTCGATTCCCCGATAAACTGATCCAGCAAACGGAGTATCCACGAGAAGGTCTCAGCTTCTTCGGTGTAATACCGGCTGAATGCGAGACAAAAGGTGCACGTACCAGGACGAGCCTTGAAAAAAATTGGGAAAGACAGTGGCGACGGGCTTTCATTAGCGTGTCTACTTGGGAGATTAGTACGCTTTACCGCGTGCCTCTGTCTTTGTCTCCTTTCCTCTTTCGTTTTTCTCTTGAGAAGAAAGGCATGCACTCAGCGGCTTGCAGCTTTGAGGATGGACTCTCGGACTTTGCTTGGTCTCTATCGAGCCGGGGAGGGAGGCAGAGTGAAAGGAACCCTAGATCGGGGCTTACAGCGGATCCAACTGGAACGCGATATTTTCGCAAGTTATCAAACGTCCAAGTTAAACGCTTTCTGGATATTTCGGAGCGCCTCGATCTACGGAGACATCGATTCCTCATTGGCTACAGAGAAACGCGTTCGAGGAAGCAACGATTTTCGAAGGTAAAATGTAGCGCGAATGTTTTAGTCAACGCATTCGCGACTGCTGACGCGAATTCACGTCACTTGAAATTCTATTCCTGGTTGTCTGCTATCTGTCTTAAAAGCATGTATGCAAATTATTACAAACTTTCAAATACACGCTACCTCTATATCCCTAAATCTTAAAAAACCAACAGTAGCAAACGTCGACCAATCTCTCTACTTTCTTCTCGCTCCCTGAGTGACGTTTGATTCGGTGACCCCCCCGGTTCAATTAGCAGCACGGTTGCGGCCAGGCACGCGATCACGGATGATAAATCTTCGATTCGGCGTGAACGCACCTTAGGTGACCGGTGCTCCTGCGAGACGGAGGGGGGCCTACGTCACCGCGAGCGGCAGCTGCCTGTACGTCATACTTTTTCTTTGTCTCAAAGGACCCTTCTCTTCAGTCGGTGCTCTTTGGGGCACGAACGGGGGCCACGCGCCCGCGGCAGATGTTCCGTGACGCATGCCCCTTCGCTCCTGCGTATTACGTACTTATACTTGGAGCCCGTTCGTGCAAGGCGCGTAACACGCGACCGATCGATCGATGCGTATGCACGATTCTCGACGCTCGCCTCGAAGAATGCGAGCTCGATCGAAGGAGGGCCGACTCTTGACTCTTTGATACGTTGCACGCATGCGAGCCAACCCGCTCCGCCCGCGATACTGCGTTCTTTGCGCGCCAAAGCTGGTCCTTGGCGCATGATGCCCGATTACGAGGGAGGTTTCAGGGAAGCTGTGCGTTTATAGAAAAATTTGAAATTGCACAAGTGTTGTCCAAGTGATACTGTTAGGATTTTTTATATTAACGGTAAAATACGTGTAATTGAAGTGTAATAATATATACTGCATACCAAGTATTTCTGATGATAAGAAATTGTAAATAAATTCCTTGAAGAAGGGTGATTCCCTACAATATTCCTGTTGCCGAAATATTTTTTCTTAGACAACAATTCTATCAAGTCCCATATTTTTTTTATTGAACGATTGATGTACACTGCAGAGTGTCACTTTGGAATATTTTTACAAGAGAGGTGAAGTTCTTCCATCTTAAAATATCTTGACAACAGTTTCTTGCAACAACAAGCAGATTGAATTCTGAATTGTTTTAACTATAATTGACGTTGAGTGCTACATATGCCGAGTGATCGAGCACTAACAGGCCAAGTAGTAGCAGCTGGACCGCATCTAGAATCGAACTGTAAGTGACCGAGCACGAGTACAATTACCACGAATATCCCTTCTCGTATTATTTCTTGAGAGAGTAGCGAAACTTGCATCGTCAGATACATTCTTCTCGCGCGCGAACAGTACATGCATTCATATTTATCAGAGTAAGTTACAATTACCGTATTCAATGCTTTGGCGCGACGAAAATATACTGCAAATTTCAATATTTGATGATCCCTGCTAAAGAGTAACGGAACAATAAGATTCAATGTACACAATTGCCGAACGAATGTTAGCCTACGCGGTTGTTTTGGCGTTCGGTTGAATATTCAATTTTAATCGATTGCCGCGGCGGAAAATGCGTTTTGTTCCTGTGGTCTTTTGTCGCTGATTGAACGCCGAATACCGAATGGATGTTAACGCGATCAGTTCCGGATCTCGTCTCCCCGAGTATGTAAATATTCTTTGCCAGCGACAGAAATCATCCACAGGCTTTTTGGGCGTACCGAGAACAAGTAAGTGTGCGTGCGTGTATCTCCAGAAGCCGCCCAGCAAGATAACGCCGAACCGTCCGATAAAGAACAATTTAACGGTCTTGTTGAAGATACGAAATACGCCTACTGCGATAAAAGTGAGTCGCGGCACGCCACAGCCATTTGGGAATAACGCTAAGGGAATCGGGCGTTCGATTGATTTCTGATAATTTTCCCACTGTGCAAGGACGGCTTACTCCTACAACAGATGCGATGCGATATTGTCTCGTTAAAAGATGGGAATTTAAATTAGACGAAAGCGTGACGAGAACAAATATTTGTACGTAATTTAATCGATCGAGTGCTATTGGGTTCGAACTATGCGAAATGTGAGAAATCATTTCTCCACAGAGGCAAGATTAGCAAATTCGTCGATAAGAAAATATGGGAGCCTTCGAGAGCCCCGCTTCGTGTTTTTCTCCGAAAGTACTCCTCGCCCCAAGAAAGGAAGTCGCGAAAAAAGTTGCCGGCATATTTTCGTCCAGTTCCGGAAACTCGGTAACAGTAATTATCCCTACTATCCTTCCACTTGGTTGAAGTTCGTAACGTACCGGAGCGTTAAACGGCCATAAGGCGCACGTGACCGGCATCGTTGGCCCTCCAAAGTTCGCGACTCTATATTTTCGTTTTTCCTTCTTCGCGGCACCCAGCCTCCCCCTCCTGCCATGCTCGAAATACTCCTGTTTCGCCAAATAATTAACCGCGCGAAGAATTTCTCCGAACGAAAACACCTTTTTTTTTTTCCGGTTTTGAGCTCGTTTTGAGACGCGATAGGAACGCTCGGCGAGTGGATCGATAGAGGCGTCCGGCGAACGTAAACTTTTCAATCAATAGCGCTTGACGCGGGACTCGTCGCGCGGGCCACGAAATTAATTTCGCGAATTGAACAGGCGACCCTTCAGACGCCAATACAATTAACCGTGAAACCGAACTTCATATTTTATACGGCACGGCGACACCCATGCGCAAATTGAAAGAGACAACTTTTGCGGCTGGCACAATCGCGGCAAATGGATCCCGCGGAAACCCAGCCCGGGTTGATTCGATGAATCGCCGGGGCGTCGCAACGGGGCACGGCCCACGAAAAAATTTCGCGACATTTCGGCGAAAAATCATCGATGGAAATAACCATTCCAATGGTTACTCATTTTTTCTTTTTTTTTTTTTCTTGAGAATTCCCTAAATAATTCATAATCTACTTACGTATTGAATGAGATCGTTCATTCGTCTTGTTGTAGGTCGGCGACAAATTTTTATTGGCTTTTAAATATACAGTTCAATTGGAAAAATCAACAAATTTACGAAATTGATTCCACTGATTTAGTTCCAAGAAGACTTTAGCAGTACGTTACAAAATAAAAGAACGAATAGTATACTTGAACTATACCTACTGTGAAGAGATTATCGTATTGTATCGAGAAAAGGGACCATAAACTATGGGAAATTGTTCAACCTACGCGTGGACATTCGTTGCGCGATGAATATACCTGACGTCTTTGAATCGGTGAACTGTGCAACGTTAGCACGCGTGCGCTTCGAAAACTCGCGGGCTCTATAGAGTGGGGGGAGGGTAACGCAGAAGACATACCTCGCTAGTAGCGCGCGTCGTCACACCTGACGTCACACACTCGTTAGGGGGCAGATGGGCCCCCTCTCGAGCGTGACGTTGGGCCCGCAGGGTACCTGGCGGCGTGTCTATCCGTGATGCCTCCTTCCTCTCCTCGTCTCGTGGTCCCCCTCTTTCTTTCGGGGTCTCGCGCTCCCCTCGACCGGTGGGCCCCCATAAGGTTAAGCAAAATAAAATAAAATTCCTGCCAAGGGAGTCCCCTTTTCCTCGCACACACGCGCAGCTGCTCAGGTAGCACGAGCTACTTCCACATTAGAGGACGGAACCGCATGTGGGGTGCCCCATTGAAATTCCGTCTGGTCAGACGCCCGGCTGCTTCCTCGCGCGAAGGGGGACCAAGGGGCGAGGAAAAAAGAAAGAGATTATTAAGGTGACGAACTTCCGATCGATTTGTAGAGGCATTAGGATGCGCCCTCTGTGTGGAGCGATCGTCATCTGAGAGGGGAGGGGGACGCAATATTTTATTTTTGAAAAATGACTCGATCACGAGGGGGAAGGGAGACCGATGGACGATGACGTTGTTCTTCGTGGATTCGATTAGCTTTCCGATGAGAAGAGTTATAGTTACATCGAGTAATTTACGAGTTTTGGATTTGACAAGCTTGACGATCTTGATACATAGGTATAACGTAAATTGTACATATATTGATTAGATGAAGACTTAATAATATGTAAGAACCTCGACAGAAATGAATTTCACGTGATAATTTCTTTTTTGTAGCATTTTTTAGCAACTTGTTGGTCCAAGATGTTCTTTCTGTCCCTTGGGCGCCTAGTAAATAGGAGTGAAAGGATTGGCTGTCTACAATTGAATTTCAAAAGGTTTTTTCTGAGAGACTACTCGAGGGTGAGAAACTATTCAAGAAAGTCATCCTTAATGAAAATGTGACGTTGCTTACAATGTTTTTATTTTCTCTAATTTTCGACCTCTTCAGTGATGAATTATTATCTTGGAAATAAATACAAATTGAACCCGTGTCATTTATCAATCTTTGTGACAATCCTGCCACGATACATGCTTCAAAAATGTAATTTATTAAACGATTGTATCAATTACCAACGTGCTACGATGTTCAAAATGTTCAAAGAAACTGAAATTCCCAGAGGGAAATAAATGGCACCCAATGTCGTCCAGTTTGTGATGTTTATTCTTTTTCCGATTTGCAAAATTCTTTCCTCTAACGCGAAAGTTAACAAAGCAAGTTCCTAACAATATCATTGTCCGAATCCGTTCAATTGGCCTTTCGCTCTATTAACGCCCCAGAAAAGAGCCGAGGAAGTTTGAGAAAAATCTGTTCACGACCCGCAAGCGTCTGCATCTTCGAGTCGAGAAAAGACCCAAGCTAATTATGGCGGAGCCCATAAAGATCTACAAAGCGAGAAAACGCGGCCAGGGCGAGGTACTATGTCATTGTCCAGCGTGTTATACAGAAAAGTAGCCACTTTGGTGCTTCTTAAACTGTTCCAAAGTGGCCAATAACGAGCCAGACCCGGCCGCTTTGACGGTCCGGCCGAAGAGGAAGAACTACGGGGAGATTTGTCGTCGCTCTTAAAACCTATCCTGATAATTCACAGCACGAGACATCCGGTTCTCCATTTGGGGCGTTGCGGGGGTGTTTCGTATGGTAAACATAATGTCAAACCGTAAAGCCTTTTGTCTGCGCGGTGTACCTTTACTTTTCTACCTCGAACGCGTGCCGAACATGCCCTTTCTGAACGCTACACCTGGAAAGCTTGCCAAATTGTGTCTGGGACCCCGAAATTGGGAGCTGTTCGGGGACGTTCCGATTTCTTGCTCCCTCTTTTCTTCTGTACGTTTTGTGTATGTTGACATTATACAGGAGGGGTTGTAGTCTAAAGCATCGAGAAAATTGTATGCAAAAATGAATAAAACAGAAGGGATAAGTTGAGATACTGTAAAAGTATCAAAATTGTATTCATCTCACGTTTAGTGTAATTTTTCATGATGTACTTAGTGTACATTTTGTTTGGACAAGTTATAGAATAAATTATTTTTAATTGTACGTATTTTATATATAAGTATGATCTATACGGAGTCCATGCAGCTTCCTTTTTCCATACAACAAATAGTCTGTTTTCCCAAAATTATTTAGGTTCATCAACAATTCACAAATTACTCCAGAAAAGAAGCCAAAGTGATTCCTCAAAGGCCTATTATTCAATAAAATCAACAACTACTTTCCAATGCCGATTGTTCAATTCTTTCATCTGAAAATTATCGCGGTAAAGAGTAATCGACCCCCGAGTGCTATCGCAGACATGTTTATCTACCGTCTAGCGGAACATCTGCCCACAAACGTTATCCAAGACACCTTTCCAGACACCGTGCACCGTTTTCCACCTCTCGAGCCCCGTTTCGATTCTCCTATCAGCCGGCGCGTGCCTCTTGGAATTCGTCACGAAATCAGGCGTGCGCGCCGAACAAAACAACCATAGAAAGAAACGGAATCGAAAGAACGTTTTGTAACTTTTCTTCCCGGCGCCCTCGCGAGTCGTTCGACCGATCGCGACAGATTGGCCGGCCCTCTTCACGATATCCGGCCCCAATATCGAGGCGCTCCTCTCTAACGGGAGCTTAACGGCATTAAAAACGAACCGCATTAATAGCGTTCACGATCCAGAAGCCACGGCTGGATCGTCTCTTCACCGGCACAATGACTTTGGAACATATGTCGAACGACGGAGTTTCCTCGGCCGCATCGAGATGCGTTATTAACGCGTGCTGGAGGAGGGACGCGGTTCGTGGCGGAAACTATGGCAGTTAGACGCAGATCGTGTCCGCGAGAGAGAGAGAGAGAGAGAGAGAGAGACGGAGTCGAAAGAAAATCCATTTTCGTGCCGGGACCGGTTGGCGAGCTCCTAGACACGTGGGTGGAGAAGGCAGAAGGACGAGGAAGGTGGGGTAGGTCGAGCCATCTGGCTTCTTCCCTACACACCTTGAGGGCCTTTTAAATCCACCAGAGACATGCACCTTGAGACCTGTCTGGGCCAAGGACCCTCGAACGCTCGGCCCTTTAAAAATCGACCCTGAAACGAAGACACCGAGGCTATACCTTACCCTTGGCTTGGATTAACAACCTCGAGGGTAGCCGCACCATGAATGGTCCGGTTTCCTTTTTATTTCTTGATATGCTCGCCGACGAGCCTCTGTTCCGTCGATTTGGATCGTGTTTCTGACGGGGATACACTATTATGTCTGGCTTAATAGTCGCGATGGGGGTCGTGCAGGAAGATGTTACTAATTGAAGATACTAAGCAGAGTGGTCAAGATGAACTTTTACTCAGTATTTCGTGCGCTGAAGTGGATAGAGTTATTTTTCTTACGGCGAAGGACATTCAAATTTGATACTTTTTAATTTTGTATCTAGGTGTGATGTTTCATAAAAGTCAGATATATCGGTCATTTGGTATTCTATTATTCTGAATTTTTATTAAAAGTTTCAATTGCTCAAACGGAGAATGTTTTTAACAGTAAAAAATTAAAAGAGATTGTTGCCATCTCGTATCAATAGCAAGTATCTCTTTACACGAACCAAGTTCCACTACCATTGGTACCTACTTCTCTCATCTATATTCAAAGGCCAATTAACTCCTGGCCCTACAACAACCAATGAGCTCGGTGGCATAAAATCCGAACCAACCATGAAAAATACAAATACCTAACCCACGCTAGGTACGCAGATTCGTTCCCGATAAGAACGACGCGAACCGTCTCCATACGTCTGCCTAAGGCATTCGTATCGATAGCTCGACGAGACGAGTAGAAAGGGGGCACGAAACTCGAGGGCAACTAATCTTCGAGTGGATATCGGCGGATGAAAAGAATTGCAACTTCGGATGCTGCCGCAGCAAGCATTTCTGACCCGTATCTCGCGTAATTCGCGGTGCCCTCCACCTCCCTGGGCGCATACACCTCCCAACCTTTGTCTTCTTACCGGGATATCTGTCACGGGGATTCCCGGCTACGTGCAAGGGTGCAGCGGACCCGGTTAGTACGCGGGCACACATGCACTTTTGTCTACGGGACGCGTGTGCGCGCAACTTGCAGGCGTGCAGAAGCCATCCGGGGCCGCGGAGAAGGTAGATCTGGGGGGACGACACGGGCGCAGGGGTGGGTGGGTGGATGAGACGCGACGGGGATGGGGTGACAGTGAGACTTTTATTAGGGAAGGAATCAGCAAGCATGATTATGTACCTTAGAGCGTCTCCACCTCCGTTTGCCAGTTCCGCCCGTTTCACCCCTCCAACCCCTTCCCGGTACCCTTCGTCAACCCCCCTGTACGTCTGACCGCCCTTCTTCCTACTTCGTCTCCGCCACCGCGCTATCGCCACTGACATTGCACGACGACGACGACGACTACGGAGCTGCCACCCCGTCGCAGCTGCATTGTCAACCCCTTCCCGCCGTCAACCAGAGCTCCCTGCGCTCGTACATACTCGTATGCATTGGCGTAGAACGCTGAGAAATCGACAACGGGCGCACAATGCCCGATCACTGAACTCCCTTCGCGATCAGCTTTGTCAGCCACCGTTACGCCGTACTTGGGACTCTATTGCGCAAAGTCGTCGCGGGACACTCGCGATCCACTCGCGGGGAAGCGATCGAGCGGCTCGCGGATGAATGGCAATTTAGGGTACGTGTACTTACGATGAACGTTGCCGTGGCGATGCGAAAGATGCTGTCCCCTGAAACAGACGAAACGGACGAGTTGAATTACTGGATACAGGTCACGAGAATCGTGGAGAATTCAAAGGGGTGTTATTCTAACGGTGATTAGACTGCTAGAAAGTATGCAAGTCCCTGTATTTGGAACATTTGGGAAATTCGTGGTGAAAGATAAATAGGAAGTTCAGGAAGTTTAAAAGTCTCTGTGTTCAGGATATTTGGAAAGGTCGAGTCGAGAGATTGTTCGATCCAGTGTGGACTTATTATTCTCAGGAAGTCTCCATCTTTAACTTCTTTAGGACGATTATGAAAATCTGTTACATCTTACGTTTGGGCGTTACAAATGAAAACTACCCCAAAAATAGACCACCCAAAAATACCTCCAGTCGTCTAATGCAAATTACACGAACATAATGTATCGTTTTAGGAGATTAATCTACATTGGACTCCGAAGCGCGTAGTTTTCGTCGGTGTCAGTATTACCAAATTCGTTGTCCATGAGATGAAAACGCAGAGAACCCGGAGCCCTGTCCTCCACGAAATTTGCATCTGTGCCTCGCCAATGCCGCCCAAGGCGATATTGTCGTCACAATGAAACCACCCCCCGCCACCCTCCCCCGTAAAGCTCGCCACCACCCTCGATGCACACTCCGACACGGCGATGTCATGTGTGCGAGAGCTGCGCTCGAACTTTTGCCTCGAACCACATGCGCGAAACTTCGCGAATTCTGATCACGCATACCGTCGTCGCTGTGAAAAATTTTATCAGCCTTTTTTTTGAGTTGTCCCTCCGGAAACACTGAAATCCTTTCGAAACGCCGCGCCGCCGGTCGAACTTGCGCCAGAGAAAATTTAGATGCAGATGACCACGCTTCCACGCTCAACTTTTTAATTCGGGATTGCCGCTCCGGCGCGAGTTCAGTTTTGGATAGATATTAGGCGCCACGAAATAGTAATCCCGTTCCTACGGTCGATCTATATGCTCGATGAGAACAATTTTTTAATTATTCTCTTTGTATAAATTTGATGCTGCTGTAAATTCGTAATTTATCTAGCCCACCCTATGATAAAGACTACTCGCGAATGAATAATAAAAACCTGTGTATTCATTGCCTTACTGATTTGCACCATCCTTTATTAACCCTTTGCACTCGAGAGGTGACTCTCAGTCACCGCTAGATTTCCTTTAGGTTTAATTTCTTTGGTACTCGAAGTGTCAATGAAATGATTGTCGTTGAGCCAAAGATTACCTGATTTTCAAATCTCAAATTAGAGATCTCATTTTCGATGTCAATCTAAGCTTAGCATTCGTGATAATAGAATGCTAAGAAAGCATCTCGAGTCGCTGACAGATGCCCGAAAGAAAGGCCTCGAGTGCAAAGGGTCAAAATTTCTCATAGACTATCTCAACCTTCACATTTCTAACACACTCGCCTCAATTTATAGACTTCACCGCAGCTTGAGATAGAAATTCCTATTGGCTCCATTACCGAACGGTTCTAGTTCCGTCACTTGAAAGCAAATCGTGAAGTAACAGAACATACAGTTATCCGAATTCCCGCTCGTCATCAATTTCCCAGGTCGGTAGACAAATTTCGGTGTATTAGAATGTACGCTCGCGGTCCCTATTCAGAGTCTCAGCGAAGGATGCATCGAGACAAGGTATCGGAAGAACGGCGGGCGAGGGTTAGGAAGGAAGAAGGATGAGACCAAGGAGGTCATAGGTGTGATGCATAGTTCGACGGCGGTATCTGAGACAGTTTCGGCGGGGCAAGACTTAACAAATAGGCAAAGTTTTGTCCCGAGGATACCGGAGCCGGCGGATTCTCCGGTGCTGCCACGACATCCTCTCTCCTCTTTGTTCGCAACTTTATGATGTATTAGGTGTTCCCACCCTTGTCGTTCCCCCGCGTTCCTTTCCTCCATAGCCGCGCTTTTCGACTGACCAATTTATACGGCAGCAGGAGTTAAGACGAAAGTTTCATTTAAGGTAGAATCAACCAAGCCCACGAGCGAGTTTCAGGAAGATATACAGCGATCACGGAATTTTCCTGCGATCGAAAATGTCGTAGTTCGTATGGCTGTGTATGTGTGTGAAGTTTATTGTGTGTATGAAGTATAATCTACTTTCAGAGATTGTTCTACGTAGCCTTCTCTACATTTGAAAGAAAGCTGATTAAAAAATTCGGAAGATACTTCGCGATGTCCCCATGTCAGTCGCGTGGCCGACGAAACCTGCGGACTCCGTTGCAGGAGTCGCGAAATGGTATCAAAAGTTTCGGTGCATTACCCGTAGTGCGCGCATTTCGCCTGGGCCACGCAGACGTGCTGGCTGCCCCCCCAGGATTAATAAACTTTGTCGCGTCTCGGCTTACCCCGTTG
>NW_026535101.1:0-59466 GCF_026225885.1 Hylaeus anthracinus
TCTCTCTCTCTCTCTCTCTCTCTCTCTCTCTCTCTCTCTCTCTCTCTTTCTCTCTCTCTTCCCGCCCGTGCACGCCTAAATTCGAAACGAATCGAGACGCTTCGCGAGCCTGATTTGGTTTCCATTATATTTCCCCGGGAACGAATTTTCGAACGAAGTTTTCGCTCATTTTCGCGGCAGAATTTTAAGTGTGCCCCTTCCTCATTGTCGTCGGGGGCGAGGGGGAGCGTTTTTAATGGACCTTTTTCTGCGTTAATTAAATTCCGCGGCTTGCCTCCCTGGGTCGCTCGAGTGCTTCGGATATTTCGTACGGAGATCGGCCGTGCAGGCCCGCCCGTGATGGACGTATTGAAAATCGATGGTGAAAATTGAGTGCGGGGTTTCGGGGTGTCAAGTTCGTGACAAATTTTTGGCACTTCTAATGCGACCGGGTGCACGCGTTCCTGTTGGCAATTCTCAGCCGACGGTATCGACGTTAACCTTAGACGAAATAAAGGGGGTAAATTCAACGGTCAGGCGATCTTAAAAGTGTAATTTCACTCGGAATATTATTTATCGTTGTATGTGTTTTTAAAAGTGATGTTCAAGTATTGTCATTAACGCCTTGACGTACAATCTGTTCGTTTCATGAGCCAGTATAGACTTTGAAAGCGTTTTTCTCCAGCGTCATTTTACAAAGTTTATTCTACATTATCAGTCTTAAACTTTAAATACGAGAATATCGCTAACTGTAAAATAAAAGATAAAAATATCGTGCATTCGCCGACGTTGCATGTGCAAATAAAGTGCGACCAGAAGTTCTGTGTCACCGAACAAACACGATCGACGCGATACGCGATAGAGACATCGACAATACGAAAGAATTCCAGTCAACCTTGACCTAAGAAAAAACTACTTGCTTTTAAAGTCGATTTCCAAAGATAATTACAATTAAAGTATTCATCATCTTCTTTAACGCGACCGATGGCTCAGTTCTTCCAGGCAATTACAAAGATGAAACAAAAGTAGCAATATCTTCTGATCTAAGCGTTCACCGTTCGATTAATTAATGTATTCAAAACGTTCCAACACGAATCACCTAAGAGGAGCCAAAACACCGTGACAATGGAGTCGTCGACGCGTTTAAATGTCGGAGGTCCGGCTGAAAACTTATGGCTTCCAGAAGCATAGGTGTCTCTCGCGATAAGAAAGCGGCAATAATGTAGCGGGGTGACCACGTGCGACCTCTTCGACCGCCTTATATCTCGGATCTGTACTGTACTCAGGCTAATTATAATCAGGCTAATGCCTGCTGGCCGGTATGCGTCGGTACCCACCGCCTCCTGCGCTCTATACCTGGCGGCAATGTAGCCACGTTACTTATCCCCGGCTGAAGAGGGGTAATTAAGATTCGGACACACCCATCGTGACTCTCTTGGGCTCTGACCGTTTCTGCGTAGGGAGTGGTCGATCCCGTGGAAAGCTCGTTCTCGTTTGCATATACACCAGAACGGGATCGCGTACCAGAAACGTCTTCCACGATCACGTTCTTTCTTTCCCCGAAACGAGACGGGACATGGCGAATTCGCGTAGGAAACCCGTTGTCAAACACGAGAAATCCAATGGCTCTAGGATCTACGAGTCCACGATTTCTCATATCGGAGATCTCGTGTTCTCGGGCCTCGCACGAGCGTTCTTGTCGACAGTTACGATCGTGTGGCGAACGTTATGCAAATCATCGTGTACCACCTACAGCGACTTGCCTTTTTCAAGGGTTTTTTTATTCGTGGAATCAGAGATCATGCGGTCGACGAAAGAGGACCGAGGGCTGTTACAACGTTCGATAGTTACGGTACATGTTGCAATTTTAATCGGATTAGATAACGGCTCCTTGAGGGAACGCGTACGATGCTCGCAACAGCCCTTAGCCAACTTCCGCGTGTAATAGTAAATATTGCTCTACTCACCGGAAATTGGAGAACCACTTGACCAGCTGCGCTGTGTTGTTCTTATTGAACTTGATGTCGGGGAAGTACATCTTGAGGATGGACGAGGACGGGTACCTGACCCAGAAGAACATTAGCTTCGCCTTCCTCAGATGCATCGGCGTCAGCGTCGACGAGTTCACCGCGGTTAAGGAAATACTCTTTGCAAGTGCAGAATGCATTCGGTGGAAATTTCTGTTGTGGACTTTGGTTATGAAAAAAGTACGGTATGCTGGCGACTCTCGAATACATCCCATTCCCCTCCCCTCCCTCTCCTCTCTACGCAGTCGCTATCTCACTTATCGATTACGGGAAGAGCACGGGGCCAGGTGAAACGAAACGATCCAGAAGAAGGACGTTCCGTGACGGCGATCTGTTTCTGTATACGCAACTATCTCAAACTTAATCGTGTTTTCCTTCGTATCAAATTGGATTAGAAATCGTACAAGCTGTGGATATCGCGAGGGTAGTAGGGGTCCAACGTTCTCGCCGAGGTTGGCCCACGATTGGCCGTATCCTCAGCGGAAGCCTTACCGACTCCTTATCGGTAATAGGATCTCTTCATGTGGTTTCATCGCATTCTTATTTGGCTAATCCGTGTGTTCAATCTCTTGCGAATCGTCTGTGACTTCGACTGGCTCTTAAGCAACCAGAAAACCTCCCTGAGGATGCGTTCCTTTTTGTAAGAATGAAAACGGAGCCTCTCGTTGCGATAAAGAAATACCGTCGAGAAGAAATTTTTATATCGTAAGGTTGAACCTCTCGAATCATTGATGAAAAAAAGTGCATCTAGTAGCAAAAAGACGGCGCACAGAGATCGAACGCATTAGTACCGATAAGTTACCGATTCGAAAATCGTTGGAGATTTTCAAAGCTTTCACGGAATAATCGGGAAAGAGTCGTCGCGTTCTCGCGGACACTCGATCCGCGTAAAGCCATCTAATTCCGCAGGGAGACGGGAAAATCCACGAGGCGTTTACAATTTTCACGAACACCTATAGTCATTGGGTGTTACCGTCAGCGCGAGAACTCTCATCGTACAAGCGAAGTCGTCGTTCACGAGCGAACGGGTCGACAAGTGTAGCCGTTCGCATCAAACGTGCGCGCACCGGGCGTCGCATTTTGCGTTTGCAGTAACGTCGATGGGTGATAACGAGATGCCAGACTGTAATAAGGGTTATTCCGCCCCGCAGTCACCCTTGCATTATCGAGCTGGTCCTTCCTCGTACCCTTGTAACGCGCCCGCCCGCACCTACGCGTCTGGTGCTTATTATACCGTGTAAGTGACACACCTCCAACGTTAAAAAAGAAGCAACGCTTACGGGGCGATGATCACGATATCGCCATCATTAATCTGAACTGATTTTTAAAAGACGACGCAGGCGGAAATAAGTATATCCCCGAACATAATGCAACGAGACGATCACGAGTGAAAAGATAACGTAATTTACATTACTAATATATAAGTGTCTCAAAAGAGACTAATTCAAAGGTCTAACAACAATAGCATCATCCATGCTAAACTCTTCTTCGTAAGTAGCTAATAAGTGACTACCCTAAATACTTAGTTCGCTCCAAACACCTTCAGACATCTAACCTCGATACCATCTACTTATAATCGGTATTTCCCTAAATGACCACTAAACGATCGTCCCAAAAGGCTACATCCTTGCTCTCCACCTCAAGATACGCATCGAATCGTTCACCCTATCGCAGCCACCCTCTCGTTTGTTGCGCGTACCCGATCCCCGTGAACGCAGAACCGGGAAGGAAACTCGGACAGCGTGAAAAGCATATTCGGATACGTTGAAGGCCGGCACGACCAGTGACAGACAAGGGTGAATTCAGAGGAGAATGGTGAACAGCAGGTTGTGCCGCGGCCATGCGCTCGACCTACCCCAAGAGGAGGGAGTGAAAAAATGCGCCATTGATTTTACATCAAAGGCCGGCTAAAAAGGTGGCAAAGAACGCCGCGCTGCCGATCGAACGACCCGAACCGACACACACAGTTGCAGTTCCGTCGTTGCATCGTTGCCGCCGCGTTTACACGCCCTACCCCGTTCCGCGCGACACACGTCTTTTTTTCACGGTTGTAAGTCCGATATTTGCCGGAGCTTTCGGCAAGTGACAGGACTGACACGTCAGATACCAGTTGTCTTTAACCAACTTCCATCTTGTCGACAATCTTGTAGACAACCGTAAGTAGATCGCGGATGTTTCATGGCAAAAAGTGACTTGGAAAAAATGTACGAAGGATATTCGTTGGGATCCGAGATATTCGTTACAATTAAGGGGATGACTGTTCTCTGGTCCCCTTTGGAACGATCATGAAGATGCATCTTTGTGTTGACTAATATCTCCGGAGAAGTTAACCGCCTTCCTCCTTGAATAATCGGTAAGAGGATCGCTCTTAAAAATTCTTTTGTCTGACAGATCGAACGAATGGCTGCGAAGCGGCCGTAAAATACGACGGAGGTGTAAAACCGAGTCCGATACGGATCGAGTATAAGTTGACCCTGGAGTTCCGTGGATTCTCATACGGCGGGAGAAGTAGTAGAAGTGGCTTATCTACGATAAGTCGAGGAGACGCTCCTGATGGGAAGTTCACGGACCGCCTCCTCTCTCGTTTCCGCGGTTAAATTCCGAAATTGCGGGACAGATTATTGGCTTGCGAAGTTGGGTGAGACTCGAGGCCGAGGGTGGGCCGAGTAGGCAAAGAACTTTCGACCTCGCGCGTTGTTGCCGGACAAACTCTACTCGTAGGTGCAGCCAACATTAGCCTAACTCCGCGGCAAACTAATCTAACATTCGTCCGAGCTTCCTCCGACCTCCTGCCATTCTCTCGACTTCCTTCTCCTTGTTGGCGAACCGGCTTTTTCTCCCGGAGAACTCGACGCGGTTTTCCGAAGTTTCCCCAGCTTCGCGTTCCCTTCTACGGGGGGATGAAAAAAAAAAAGACATTCCTAAGCATCGTCATCAACTCTTTCCTACTGCTTTTTAACGCTCGATTTCGCTCGTCGCTTTATCCAGCTCTGGCCGCGTACTCTTCCCGATTTAATACCGAAAGTTGGACTGTACTTTCTTTGGAGAACGTCCAGACTCTGTTCTTTCGCCATATTGCCGCGTTCGCGTACCTTGGAGCGCTAACCAAGAACATTGGTCGCGAATAGAAACTTTGATTAGATCGGATTGTTCTGGACGTTCACCAACTCCCAAACTATAGTCTCCTCTCGATGTAGCATTAGAAAAGGATATTGTAGGCTGAACTCCGTCGTAGCTGATGTCGCCAGAGTTGCATTCGCTCGCCCGATCGTTGCTGTCCATCCTGAGGTGTCCGTAGTCCGGACTGCCGTGCTGGGCAGCCGCCAATAAGGCAGGATGCAGTATCGCCGGCGGATGGGGTAATGGTGGGGAGTCCCTGAGTTCTACGCCTCCACCTGGAGGACTCGCAGGTAGGTGATGTGGCCCCGGGGGTGGTACCTGACCAGGATGACCCGTGTGAGGGTTGAAGAACGGCGAGTACGGCGAGAACACTTGACTCTCGTGGAGACTTGGGTTTGGTATCGCTACGCTGGTTGGCAGAGACACTGGCAGCATCGGTGGTGGCGCGTGGTAGGGTCTCGGTGGTGGTGGGGGCGGTGGACTCTCACTGCCTCCTTGCGAACAGCCACCCTCCTGCGCCAGGATTCTGGACACGGTCCTCGGTGTGATCCTCGTGTCCGTCACCTGTGAAGGAAAATACTAATTGATATCTTCATTTACAATTGTGAAATTCAAGCTTCCAATGTGTATTTACAGCCAGTCACTAAAATATACGCACGATCGTTTAACGTAGTATACAGAGATGGGTGAGGCAAGATTAACAAAGTTTGAACGTAATAATAGCGGGAACTCTTTTGAAGCTTAATAGCACGTATCGAAGTTTGTTTTTATCAATTTTCTTGTAAACTACTTTGACTAATTTTATTCTGAATATAATAAATATTGGTATATCTTCCTCACCTTACTATAAAGTATACTTTTAATAACATTATAAGCATTATAGAGCGTGTATAGACTTTCGTGACTGACTGTATTCTTATAGATAAGTAATACTAATGTCTACTTCTACACAGGTGAATATTATATTAGAAAGGTAGAATCGAATTATAGGTTTTCAATGAGTTTGGTGCACTAAGTGATATGCCTGAAAATTTTTAGGCATTTTTTTTTGTTCACTGTCAAATATTCTACTGTACAGCTTAAATTTTAATTTCGTTTGGAAAGGAGCGAATAATAGTTAGTAGACTGCACATGTTTACGCGAGTGTGCATAAATGCGAAAGTATATAAAATATCGATACTAATATATATATATATATATTACACTGTTTAAAAGACAAATTTATATTTTTACAGATTCGTATAAAGAATTGAGATTTAATTGAAAGTATGTATCATCGTCTAAACAGTGTAACACGTTTGTTATTGTTAATATTTTATATATTTTTACATTTATAAACATTCTCATACGTTTTTCCATATTTTCGCTTGCCATAAACATTCGCAATCTAATTATTAGAAATTTGTTCGATCTCTAGAAGAAATTAACGATCGAATAATCGAAACTTTAATGCTTTTTAGAACGATTTTCTCATACTCTACGATTGATTATTTTGTTGGAAAGTTAAGAAAGCGATAATTACCTTATGACGTTTCTTCTTGGGCGTCATCACGAGCGAGAGGGCCTCGTTCTGTTCCGAATCCCTGACTTCTCTCTCGTCGCTCCTCATGTTACAGTATTGGTCGCGTTGTTGCTGTTCTCTCTGCTGGTGCTCCCGTTGCTGTTGATGCTGCTGCTGCTGTTGTTGTTGCTGCGCCTGCATGGAGGCCATAGCGTATATCGTCGGCGGTTTCGGTGCCTGAAAGATCGCGTTGCTAGACCTCACGTGCGGAGGCAGTTGGTTCATTTGATTAAGGTTGTTTTCCGTGGGGCCAGAATGAGGACCATGGGGGCCACCAGGCATGGGCCCGATTTGAGGGAAACCCGTAGATTGCGGAGGAGGGGGCCCGCCACTGTGGGGCCCCCGTGGCCCGTTTGGGCCACCGGGTGGTTGTGGTGCTCCTCTATCGACTACTTTCGTCCTAGGCGATTTTCGTTCGAGTACTTGGCTCGCGAGAAGGAGATCCTTGTTTAGTTGTTCGGCGGCAACTTGCGCCGCCTCGCTTTGTTTCCCAAGAAACCTCCTCTGTTGCACGAACCTGGTCACTATACTGTCAATTAGATTCGTCAAAGACGAAGTGATTTCTGTTTTCAGAATATCCGCCAAGCCTTCCAAATCCGCACCAGTGATATGAGGACCCGACGAGCTAACCGCTGCCGCTGCACCTCTAAAGACACTTAACCTCTCTTGGAAGTCTTTATGTTGAAGAGGCGTACTCGTTGCTTGCATTTGTGGCATTTGCGGCGTGGACGGGCCGGTATTGCTTTGACTCTGTTGCTGTGGTTGACTCGGAGGGGGTGGTGGAGAATTTTGTCGTTGCAGTTGTTGCTGTTGGTGCTGTTGTTGTTGTTGTTGCTGCTGTTGCTGTTGTTGCTGTTGCCTCGCCGCAGCCTCCTGGTGTTGCTTCATTCTCTCCAAAGCAGCGTGTTGCTGATCGAGGTAGGCTTTGTGTCCTATATGATACATAGCTGCCGTGGCGTGCGTGTGTTCGGGTGGGATGGCCGGAAGGCCGTTGTACGGTGGTGGATGAGGTCGCGGTGGTCTCGGTGGTGGTGGTTGAGGTTGCTGCTGAGGACTGGCGGGCGCATCGCCGCTCTCGCTCGTGTCCGGTTCCATTCTGCTCGAAATCTCTATGTACTTTTGCTGCATTATCACCAACTGTTCGCGCAGCATTTTCAGTTGACTTTTGAGGTTGTCCTTCTCCTCGCGTTTCTGCCTGATCATCGAAGGATCCTCCTCCTCTTCGCTCTCCTCCTCGTCGTCCATCATCGTGTCGTTGACACTATGCTGGAGAACGTGATGCACTGTTTGCTGCTGAGGTTGGTACAGTTTCCGTTTTTTACAACCGTTCACCGTGGTCGTTTGAAGGGCAGGACTGCTGCGCATCGTGCTGACAATATTCTCGACACGAGCGCGTTTTATTTCCGTCGTCGGCGAATTCGTTTCGATTTTGGGCACGATCGGGCAAGGCGAGTTACTCGGGCTCCGTTTGATATTCAACGAGTCCTGTATCTCCTCCTTGACGGAAACTGACCCTGACCTTGGTTGCGTGGGACTGGGCGGCAAACTCTGTTCGCAGTCCGAACCATCGAGATTGGCCCCAGGCTCCATACCAGCTTCGGTGAAGACGTCCTCTATAGCACGTGCGGCTGCGGCTGCGTCCTCGGCGCTATCCTCGGCATCGCCCGGCATCACGGTATCACGATCACTGTGATTCGCGTTATTCACGAGGTTATTCCCGTCACCACTGTCCTCTCCGCCACTCTGCACTATTCCACTACGCGCACTATCACTATTCTGTTGATGCTGCTGAGGGCTCTGTTGATGCTGCTGCTGAGACTTAAGTAGATCCGCTGTTGTGTTGTTGTTGTTGCTGTGTATACTGTTATTATTGTTCGGTTGTTCCTGAACCGAGAGCGCGGACAGTTTGCGCCCTTGAAGTATATCGCGTAGCATGTGCTGCGTGAGCTCGGCGGTGGCGGGATCGTCGCAATTAACAACAGCACCCGATTGCAAATTCGCGGCAGGATCCATGCCGGCGCCAGTCATCCCATGGCCGCCCTCTGGCGGTGAGCCACCGGCGTCACTGGCCTGTTTGACCTGTCGTCCGAGCAGCTCGTTCAACATCTTGGCGGGGCCGTAACCCGGTGCCCCGAAGAAGCCGAATGCCGCGTGGGCGGAATGCTGCTGAGCGGTTGGACCCGTCGTAGCTGTACCTAAGTGACCTTGACTTCCTGCCGCTCCAGCTTGTTGTTGCTGGAGTTGTTGTTGTTGCTGTTGTTGTTGCTGCTGTTGTTGCTGCGACTGAGACTGATGATGCTGCGACGGCTGTTGTTGTTGCGGAAGCGTTGGCCCGGTGCCACCGAAGATCGAACCGTACAAACCACCGCCGTGAAACGATGGCCGGGAGGTGAAGTGCGGTATACTCGAGTAGTTGTTGCGCGGCTCGCCGGCGTCCACGCGCTGTCTGGTGCGCTTCTGCTTCTTCTGGAGTTGCTGTTGCTTGCTTTCCGTGGTTGCTCCGTAGGGGGCGAAATACTCGGTCTCCTCCCCCGATGACATCATCGGCCGTCTGGTTGGTCGGCCCCCCCGAAGGCCTCCGCGTCCCCTCCCCGCCAGGGTTCCTTGTCACCCCTCCCCTTCGCGCTCGAATAGCCCCTCGTGGCTCGGCGCGCTGCCGCTGCTTCTGTACTCTGTGCTCTCGCCGTTTCCCCTACCACAGCCGCCTTTCCTCGTCGTTCCTTCTACCTTGTCGTCCCCACTCTGATCGTCAACACTCTACCCTCTCCAGTTTCTTCGTCTTCGGCGTCTCCTTCTCCTTCTCCTCCTCCGCCGCCGCCGCCGCCGCCGCCGCCTCCTCTTCTTTTTCTTCCTCCTCCTCCGCTGCCGCCGCCGCCTCTTCTTTCTCCTCTTCTTCCTCCTCCTCCTCCTCCTCCTCCTCCTCCTCCTCCTCCGCCTCCGCCGCCGACGACGTCGGCAGCCTTCTCCTTCCCGACGAACTCCTGCTTCCTCCTCTTCTCCTCCTTCTCCTTCTCTCGCGCCTCCTCTGCCACTTCTTCCGTCGTTCCTCGGTTTTTCTGCACCTTCTTTTCACTATTCCGCACCCCGCTCCTTCCGTCGTGGAGCTGACGCCAACAGCTGGGGCTTCTCGGTGACTCGATGTCGGCGATTCGTCTTCGTCTCGGGACGACGATTTCTCTTAGCGAGTCGCGGCTCGTTGTCGGGACTGTTTCCGCAACTTCCGTTTTTCCTTACGTTTTTACTACGATGACAATTCAAGCCGACACCGCCGCTTCCGCTACAGTTTCTACCGTTGTTACGTTTCTTCGCGACAGTCGATGCGATATTACTCACGTTGATAGCCACGAAAAGTGAGGCCGGTGCTCTCGCGGGCGGAATCCTCGTGCTCCCGCCTGGGAGCTGCATCCTTCGAGCTCACCAAAGGGCTGGGTGCCCCTCGCTCCCTCGTCTCGATTTTCGTTCGCGCGATTCTTCTTATCCGTCTGAAACAGAAGTAACGTCGAACGCCTTTTAGTCGGGTATTCGGATACGGCTCGCCTACCCGCTCAATGAAAGGAGATCGATATTAGACGTAAAGTTAAACCGTGAACCGTATTTTATTTTAAACAAGCTCTGCATATAGACGCCCACTTCCGCAGATAGTACCGACCGAACGGTCTGTGTACGACTGTCGTTGACTTTACTCTTAGACCTCTACTCGAGCCAATTTACTCGCGATACGGGAAAACTTCATTTAATTCTTCACTTCCTACCAGCTTGATTCGGTTTAATTCTCTGCTTGTGCAGTCTTTCAACGTGAAAACGTTCTATATAGGAACTTTTGGTTAACAGAATTAGGTATTCTTCACATATTTATTTAGACAAATTCGATACGATGATCAGGTTCGATAATGATTTGTATGGATCAATTTCTAGGCAATTTTCGTGTAATTCTCATTCATTCCTATTATATTTGTTCGCATTTTGTTTAGACGTTCTATGGGTACAGATGACATTACTCAAGCTTTTAATCCATCCGAGGTAATCTTAAAATTCTTGCGGGAACTTGTAGTCGAATATTTCTAGAATAAAATGAAAATACGGGAAAGAAGGTCAAGAAATGTTTCAATTTCTACAAAATTGAAAATACAGAGTCTACATCTTCACAAACTACAGATGCTTGTTGAAGATTTCGAATTTTCTCATATTTCTCATATTTACCCACGAGATTTTTCCAAGAACATTTGCAGTCTTGACGCGATAACGTCGTTTATGTAATTCGGAGCGATCCACGACGAAACCAGACGTATAAAAATAAAATTTCTTTCGTCGACATAGCCACTTAAACGTAAACCCTGGAAAAGTGTATCGGTTCATCGCACGTATTGCCAGGAAACGTGGATGGAGATTCCTAGCGTTATCGGTTAAAAATACACTGATCGACCACGGGCGACGAGTCGGACAGTCCTTTTGTAACGCGATGTGTTCTAACTTCGGCCCGATGTCTTGCCGAGAGTTTTAGCGAAAGCTGAATGTATAGCGGAACGCAAACGTCGAGATTGGTCGAAGAAGAGGGCGACCATAAGAAAATTACTTGCTGTGAATTTCTTATTCAGAGCGTAGGCAGTTGCGTCGAATCGACTCGTCGTCGGGGATTACACGTTTGTCGTTGATCGATAGCCGGAGGACGAAAGGGGCACAAAAAAGTAATTGATAGCAAATCCTCGGTCATAGACCAGCACACCATCTGGCTTGGTCAAACTCGAGGGTAGAAACAGTCTACCGTTCGACTCGGAATCGTTCGATTCTTTGGTCCCTAATTCGGTGGTTTATCTCGCTCATGAATGTTCCATTTTCGTGCGAGACTCGTAACTATCCAAGAATTCGATAGTTTTATATTCTTCGTGAACGCGTTAATTACAGTTAATTTGCGCAAGGAAAACATTAATTACGAAAATGGTGTAATAACCTTATTTGTTGCGTTAGAGAGCTCTGCTTCTCTGTATGAGTCGTTCATTATGAAAATGGTGTAATCCCGTTGAAAAATAGTATGTCTGCGGGCAACAAAAACAATATTTCTTCGTGAATGTGTCGATTTAATTTCAGTTGCCAAACGCAATAAGAATTTTATGAAATTTACTATTTACTACATTACATGCTATCGCTTCTTTATATAAAACGTTTATTATTAAAGTGGTATAATCTTTCGGAAAAATGGAGCGACTACCACCGAAAGAAACCTACTAATTTCTTAACGAACATGACGTATTAATAACATTCCAATGATCGTAATTGGATCCACGGTGACGTCTCAAGAATAAGGATAATTGACCGGCGATTTCGTACGGGTCAGTTTCTCACGAGGGCCTTTCGCGGCGGACGATAATCGGTAGACATTCGACAAATTCATTCACCGACGACAGGGCTCGATCGTTTCACGATTCAATTGCCGATACGCATAAGTGCGTGGGTACACGCGAGTCGGCCTTCTGCGTTTGCACGCACGCAGCATGATACGCCGGGGCGCTTAGCGTGCACCAATATCAGCGTGATATATGTTTGCGTGAATGTGCACGAGATTCGAAGCAACAGCTGAGCAGCTTAAAGCACCTGCGCTCAATAGGCCGACATATTCCATAGTTTGCCTACGCACGAGCCGCCTGCGTTCGAGGACACGAGTACTCGTCCCTATATATCGACAGAGCGACTAGACGTGTGTATACGCGCCGGCTCATGAAGCAACAAGGAGGCTCAAAGAGAAATGCGTATATAGCAACACGTGGCAAAACCGGCGAATTGGTGGAAAGCACGGGATCGTTGTACTTTTTTTCCTCGAGCTGCGCGCTCGGCTTTCAGCCCGCGCTGCTTCCACCGTTTTGCGAGATCGCGCAAGGAAAAGGGAGAAAACGAGCTTAAAATTCATCGATCATTTGCTCGCTTCTGGAGGATGAATCTAATTGAATATTGATTACCCTGGTCTTTGCCTTCTATTTGTTTCGGGCGGGAGCGGTGCGTCGTGAAATGTAGAGGACGGACGATCCCAGCGGCGAAGTAATGGCCGCGGCAGTTTATTGATACTCTCCGGAGCAGGGATGCGCAAAGTCAGGTCCAATCTCTTCCATTCGGCTGATCTGGCGCGGCTATCGTCAGAAACGTCCTCGAAAGTCTGAACGATATGTAATTGGTCTCGCAATTGGAAATTTTCGTCGGGAATTATCAGTGAAATGCTGGGAAATCGGACCGCCTTTGATTTGAATATTTATTATGAATTGAGAGGATTCCTCGCCACGGTGAAAGTAACTCTGAAAAATGATTTCCTCGTCGATCTATCGACTTGATTATTGCCCGACTTCGATAAGGCTGCTTTCGTTTTCCACGAATAGAAAGATTTCGTTCGGAGATACTGCTCCCCAGCAATTATCTTGGGCGGCAAGGGGGGGGGGGTGGTCACGGGGTGAAAAAGGTGACATATGTTCGAAGGCACGATAAAAGTCTGCGATCGTACCTGCCTCGAAGAACGTAACTCTTCGAGGGGGGTCGGGAACTTCTGTCCTTCCTAATTTTGATCGGTACTTCCCTTCTGCGCTGCCATGCGTGGGACGGGGAGAATAAAAGGGTGTCCGCCGGAAATGGTTTTAGGAACTCTCCCACTGTTCCTGCGACTCGGAAGTAGCCACGCCGTGCTAATTACAAGCGTAAAACTTACTCGACCGAGCTTCGTGCCTCGGCATCGATACCTGTCCGACAGATGCGCTGTCGAATTCGTCAAAACGAAAGGTTACTTCGAAAAATTCGTTTGAAACTGCTTTCGAATTCTCTATCTATGTTTCGTAGAATTTTCTACGATGAAGATCGCGTTTATTCGTTTCCTTTATTAATTAGATAATACCGTAGGTCTTTGCTTGTTTGTATCACAGATTTGAGAATACAGCAACGGCGAACACCCCTTGGTTTGATCTGGAAGGTCTATGCGAATGTACGCTTAAACACTCGTGAAGTAACATTCTCCTAACATTTTCTCTTACTTTCAAATTGTTTCTAAACTGTAACTCCACCTAAACGAACGAGCTTCGATTCTAACAGTGTTTGCACGGTAAACACATTCGCGAGGGACGACAAGTGGATTAGAGCACGAAGAATCGTAAGATTACTGCAATTAAAGGATAAAATCGTTGGGAAATAAGAAACGTGGTTTGTTCGTAGCTGACCACATATTTCGACTGGCAATGACAGTCGCATCGATCGCTTTAGTGTGAAGCGAAAACAGCCTGATGAACGACCAACAGCCATTTCCTGTGCGTCATACGATATTTACCGTTTAAGCAGGTGACTTGATTTGAAGGGGTGATTACAAGTCATGCCGGTGGGGTTGCTGTACGAGATTAGAAAATTACTGAGTGGACGCAACTTGAGCGTTGCGCGTTCTAGTGACATTGTAATGTTCTTATGAAATTTTTGGAGGAAAGAAGAAGTGGAGAGATGAGGAGACAAGAGAAGACGAAGAGATTTAATATGAAGTGATGAGAAACGATGAAACGAAGAGGTAAGGACAAGTTTAATTATAAAATGGAAGAAGAACATTGTATCTACTCAAGAATTGGTATATGCAATGCCATTCTAAAATTCCTACAGACTTGAATCCAACGTAGAAGAGAAATACAGCGGAATGAAAGAACGAACGTTGAGACCAAGAAGAGGATGCTTCAAAAATGAACTGTCGATTACGAACGGAAGTTAATGGAAGGCTGGCTCGTAATTCCGTCGACTTTTCCCGAAGACCTCCATCGTTCAGGAGTTAGGATTTAAGGTAGCCATTGTTTCGAGTTATCGGCGCTGATAACTTCCACCTATAGGTCTGGGTAATTAAAGAAGAGACCTGAACGCAGGAAAGCTGCAGGCGAGCGTTCGTTATTCTCTTACCATCGATCACGAGCTTTCCATCGACGCGTCGACCTTGCATGAAATTTCAAAGGGGAAACTTCGAATCGAAATTTTTTAATGAATCCGCGAACGAAAAGAAAGAAATCTATCCTTCTTGGCCGTCCCGATTCGCTTCCTTTGATAGATTCGCTACCCCTTCTACGGGCGGAGATTTATAAAAATAGAAGGCACAAAGGTCGATATAAAAGGGATGGAATTACAATCGACGGGGTCTATAGCCACTGAAACTTTTTCACCCCCGTCGTGGAACAAGTCTTGACTTGTCGCGAGAAATTCTAGGGATTGCATAATTCAGAAAAGATTTTTAAGTTAAAAATAGGCGGACTTAAAGCACGATTATGTGCAATTCTCTCGCTTTTGCCTCGAGAACACAGGTCTGACCTTCCTTCTTTTCTGCTGATAAACCTATTACGCTCGGATGTACTCGGTATACCATGTAAACCCTTGAGAACAGCAACACCTCGATAAGGTTAAATTCCAATACATCTCGGTCCCACTCGATAATAGCCAGGAAAGCGAAAAATGAATCAACAGGAGGGGAAGAATGGCCTCTTGGTCGATGGTTCGTGTAGATTTCGTGGCTTCCGATCGACGAGGAAGGACAACCGGGTGGAACCCGCAGCGAAAACGAAACAATACTTGCATGTTGCGACCCTAACGACTTCCTTCCGGCAAGGAACGTTGAACGTACAAGTAGCTGGCATGTTTTTACTCCGGCGTGTATCGTGCCGCGCGTACCCCACATGGCGTAATCGAGGTAACGCCGCGACAGCATGTGCATTGGAATTCCACCCCCTGTAGGTGTCATGTGGCGGAGTGTTCGCAGGGGGTTGCATGGGAACCCGGTTATGGTCATCGGCCCATGTCCGTGGCTACGATCCGCACGCATAGCTGAGCCGTTTTCCCCTCGATATAAAATTATTGCAACATTCGTTTCATTATTATCCGCAGACTGACCGAGCACCCTTCCGTGGCACGTACCCGCAGACAGGTAAACACACCCCCGTTTCGTGACGCCTAATCGTGAATGTGTATAGACGTACACTGGCAGATGGTAGCAGGGCGAGCCAGCGTGCAAAGAGACAGAGCGAGAGAGAACTGCGTTGTATATACACAATGATACACGCATACAAAAGCAGAGGCACGGCGAGTCGTGTGCATACACACACGGCTCACACGCGTTCTGCATATTATCGGGCTGCTCCGATGCAACAAGTTGACCGGGTGTCAATTGATGTGTTATTAATTGGAGGTTAATTGCGTTAATGCGCTGCCAACCCCGTCTACCCGCGCCGCCCACCAGTCAACCACCCCCGTGGCGTCGACAGCCTCCCACCCGCCCCCACCACCGCCGCCCGACTGTTTTATTATTATTTTGCATTCGAATCGTTTCGATTCACTGGCACGCGCCCAAACCAAACTTCGACAAGTGCGAGAGAGCCGGATAGAGCGGGAACGCGTATAGCGTGCGTATGAATGAGCGAGAGAGAAAATGCGGGGGAAGGGGATCATTTAAAAGCGGCGGCCTGTCACCGATTTTCATAATTTACAGCTCGTTAAATTTGTTTCGCTTTTTACCTCGCTCTCCGCGATTACGCGACCCAGGGCCATTAATCTACCTTCGGTTCGTTTTCAATGAGTTTAATCGCGTTTCAAAAACAATGTGGGTCAACGCCACGGCCGTGTTATTCCTGGCACGCGAACATGACCTTTCCTCCGTTTTCATTTCGATTTCGGTCGCCATTCATGCCCCCGCGTACCCAGATAATACGCGTGATAATGAGCGCGTCACTTTTACGAGTCGCATGCTCGATGACGACGGGATTTTTCACTATAGCGAAACGAATGAAAACCGGGTCCGTTCCAGACGTGACCTTTCGCCCCGTGCCTGTCGGATTTCGCGTACTTTTTCCAGCCGTTTCGGCCAATTAAAGGGGTAAGCGCCGAATTCGAACTACGCGAAGACACGATGCTTCGATAATCGTCACTTTGGACGACGATGGAAAAATCGTGGTGTCGTTCAGAGTATTGGTTTAACTTATATTTAAATTGGGAGACGAGTTACCGTCGCCTGAATAGAATTGATGAATTTTTCAACGTTATCATGGTACTTGCCAATTATTAATACGTGAGTTTCTGAAGAAGTCTGAGATGTAGACACTAAAATTAAATGCTTGGTTTAACCCAAACAAACATTTCTTGCTCTCACATACCAGTTTCTAGCGAAATCGAGGAAGAACGAACGTTGAACAGCAATATATAAAAGTATAGTGTAAAAAGGTAGCCGACAAGTTGGAGGGCGAGGGGGAGAAAGAAGACTTCAACGTGGCTCCTTTATCCGAAAACGACGGCTGCCAGGGAAAACTACCCAAGGTGCGATCGCAAATCTCCTCGGAGAATTTTCACGAGACTATCTGCAGCCTCTCCTCGATGTGTTCCCATGACTTCTCTCTGTGGGAAACGCTAACGTCTAATATTGAAGCTACAAAAAATCCTGCGGCGCCCGTCGTCCTCCTTCTGGAAAGGAAGTAGGAACAACGGTCCTTGCCCTCAGCGGCGTCGACGTTCCCTTGCGGAGGGGACGATCGATGGTCTTTCCCGTGGTATTTAAACTCGCAGATTTTGATCGAATTTCACTGGTTAAAATATTAATGTACCTGCTATTTCGATACATACGAAAATTTCTCATTTTCTCTAGCGTATAATTTGCTTCGTCGTTACCAAAGGTTTAGTAGAATTCATTTATGGAACGTTTGTTTTCAGGTCTGGCAGTTAGGAGGATGCGTTTCTGGAGAATTTAGAAGAACGTGAAATTAAATTTCTGAGATGGTTTATCCATGAGATGACTTACCCCTTTTATGCCACGCTATGCTTAGACGACGCTATTGTTTCAATTATTGCTCACACAACTGTAATTTTAATTTCAATGAAGCTATCTACAAATCCAATACATCTCCACAACCGCAATCCTTGCAGAATCCTCTGATCAATTTGTCCGAAACATCATTCGGAATTGGAATGAAAAGTAACAAAATTCTAAAGGTGCTTGGAGTTCGTTTCGTGGTCCCCGAAACTCGACGCCGCTGCAAGATCAAGAAGGCCCCCTTGCTAGCATTCAGGTGGTTTTGCCGGGTGGCGTCCACCGATTTAAATGTCCAGGTATCCCCCAGCCGGGATTCAGGTAAGGTAACTTCTCCAGACTGGCTGCACCCTTCGCGACGGTTCCCCAACGCGCAAGACCAAGGAGAAGGGCGAAGAAGGTAGAGGGAAGGCCTCCTTAGGGCCGAGGAGCGCGTGCCAGCTGCCGTTACAAGGCGTAACCGACGTTTCGGCTTCTTGTTGCCATTGTTAGGGGCCCCACCGAGGTCGGTCTAACGTCTTGGAGGACAAACGAACTCCTGCATCGCCAACGTCTTGAGAGTCGCGCCGAGGCGGTCGGTTGACTCGTGCCTGGGTGGAGTAACGGTTTCCCCGTTTCCTTTTAGGAAGCCACGTTATTCTCCTCGCCGCGATCGGGTCGAGATAAGGGTGGGGGATACTGTTGCGTCTTGGGGTTGATAATAATTGCGTGATGGAAACGGACACGGACACGAACGTCCAGGGATCCCTTTGGCGAAGGAGACTTGGAGCGTGAAAGCGGATTTGAATGTTTCGCGCGGAATTAACTGCTCGATGCTAGCAATTGGTCCCTCGAATGAGGTAGGTCAGTCGAGCAAAGGTCGAAAGAGCAATAGACAAGTTTGATGAATCCAGGCGATTGGGCAAGGTTTACAGAGTCGTTTGGTGCTGTGTTTAAAAGGTGCAAGTTTGTGGAGGATGTCAGAAGACTGTGATTTTCTTTTAACGAACTCCTTTTTCTGCAGATAACTTGCGAAGCATTTAATTTATAATATCTCAGATTGATAGTGCTACTTATTGGTTATTGGCTATGATAGACATTGTATAATTAAGATGCACACGTCATCTTGTGTAGCCCAGCTTATAAGACTTGCAGCCTATCTATGAAGGATAAGCGTAACAGTGATAGAGTCCGAGTGGCATGAATGAGAGGACGTAAAGTGAACTCAAACACCACAGAAGTCCTGATTCTGATCGTCGACAGAAGAGCTGCTCCTTCCCCGTGCCAAGCAAGAGTCCCAGATTCGGCTTCGAGTAATCAGCGACAAGTAGATCGAGGAGGCTTAACGACAGACTCCCAGTCTTCCTCTGTTTGCTTTTTATTGGCCACGGGTTACTTTTCGAGGCAGTTATGTAGATACGTTAGCAGCATATTGGCAACCAGGAGCGGCCAGGATTATCGGCATTATTGTCGTCGGCATTTCGTGGCGTGGTCTCCTTATGGCACCCGGCCAACCTGCACTCCCGGAGCTTTTCGCTACGCCGGCTTTTTCCCGTCGTCGATATCGCTGGCCGTACCTCCGAGAGATTGCTTAATTATATTCAATTGCCAAAGTTCCGTGCTTGCGCGTTTGGCTCGCGACGGTGCGCGCTCGGTCCACGTCTGGAAGCCGCAGTTTCGAAAAGTATGCCAGGAAAACTGAAGCGTCGCTTTCGGGTTACTTCCAGCCCGTTATTTACGAATTTATCGCCGCGAAGTGTGTCCCCGCCGCGGACTCTCGAGAGAAATAAAGGGAAAGACGCATTGCTGACGGAAGCTTCGGCGAGCACGGTCGCAAGCACCGCCATTGTCCGCTCGGGGGAAAAACGAGGAAAAGGAACGGGCGCGTTTCCACGTCATTAAGGTGCTCGTATATCGGGCTAGCCGCGATCACGATCGCAGATACGAAGCACGAACGCGAACCAACTCCGTGTCCTGATAATCTGCTTCGGATACGATGGCAATAAAAAAAAAAAATAATAATAATAAAGGATGAGAGATCAGTCCCGAAGATGGAAAGTCGGCCTTCCAGCGGAACAGATGCCGGGAATGGATAGACACGAAACGGGGTTTGGCGTCGTTCGGATCGTGCCGTTGGCTTTTGTTGCAGCTGGACCTTGGTCTACATTCGAGGTTCTCGAAACGGAATGCGTGGGGCACACCTTTGATCGCTCGGAAAACCAGAAACAGCTGGTTACTGCGAATCAATTTATCGAGTGGATGCTGATGAATTAGGACCGGCCTGGAGGTGTCTTTGATTAGATGCGATGCTCGTTACTACGATTCCATTAATTAAGGCAGCGTTGCAAAGTAGAAACGCATGGCGTCTTTTTCTGCTTTGTACAGGTATCGATTCCGAATCGGAGATTCGATGTGGTTCACGAGTACGTGGTTATTAATTCGATCATAAATTAATTCGATCTTTAATGAAACAGTAATCGATTCCGACTGTTGAATATATCGATTTCGATGGTCCAAAGGCCCTACCAACTATATCCATACGATTTATCCATGTGACGCAACAGATTCGTGAAAAGACCGGCGTTCGAAAAGGAAGAGGAAATTGGAGAACGGACAGAAGTGGTCCCGAGCGCAAAGCAGGATCTCTTCTTCTTGACGTTACGAAGCTGAACGCGGCACGTCCGTGGAACGACGCGCGGCAAGCGGTGGTCTGATCGTTTGAGCCAATCATGCCGTGATTGAGTATAATGGACTTGCGTCTTGTCCCCCAGGGCAGTGGTTCTCGCGGCTACTGGAACGATCCGGTATTCACCCTAACGATCGCCGAGCGGTCGAGTAGCCCGCACTTGGGTTGATCACCCGTGATCCGTAAGTGAGTAGGGCACAGGATGAAGGCTGTGTCCGAGTGAGCGAGCGAGCCTGTTGGTATGATAATGAGGAAGGTGACTTCCGACGATCCATATATCGCGGAGAGCGGCCAAGAGAGAAAGACAACTTGATCGGGTGCAACGATAATAAGGACAGAGATCGGACCGGGACGATCGGGAGAAACAGAGACGCAACCGGTGCCGATGGTGGAGGAACGGCTGCGTATGCGTTACGTGTACGCGTAGGGAGCCACGTTTAGCCAAGGAACGGACACTCCAATCCATGCAACACTCCCCCGATCCTACGATTTAACGTAAGCCTCTCCGGGCTCTCCTCCTCTGGCCGTGCCTCCTCGTTCCTCCTCTCCGCCGTCTCTTCCTTCCGCGGCCCTCGGGCGCAAATTGACATGAGAGACAGGACAGAGGAGAGAACCGACGTGCGTCAACGCGTCACGTGTGCCAGCGCGAAACTGGCTCGAGGAGCGGAAGACTCTTCGTGATCTCTTCGTCTCCTCGCGTCGACGGGATCCGGTCTATCCGCGCGCGCCAAATTATGCGAAAGAGGCTCGAGCCCCCGGATGGCTATCGGAAAGAGACGGTTTCGCGGTAGGACAGAGAGGGAAACTGGCCGAGCAGAGAAGACAAAGGGTCTTCTCGCGCTGGGAGACCTCTGACACCCGCGCGGGGAGTAGCCGAGCCAATTTTCCCAAACGCCGTCAATTTAGCTAACCAGCTAAATTCGCGAACGGGGCAAGGAGGGCCCGGGGACACGAGAAACGGGTGAGAAAAAAGAACTAGGAAAGACACGAGGGAAAGAGGGGCTGAAGTGGTGGAATAACGCGATGCGTATTTGCATGAGAAGCAAAGGACTGGCACTCTCGCGGATACAGTGACGCCGGAACAGGCCGGTTCCCAAGTGTCGGGTGAGCCACGGCGCGGTTAATCCAATTGAGTCAATTTGGGTTAACTTGAAGTCGTCTAAACAGCTTGTTTAGGCGACCCATGATGCATGCGTAACCGCCGTGTATCCGGCCCTCTTCCTTCCTACTTTAACGAGACCTTTCTAGACGCGAGACATCGACACCCGGAGTGCATTCACTGTGGGGTGAAGCGTCATGGAACTCGTGGCCAACACGTTTTTTCTTTCCCAATTTTAATAAGAGTCAGATCTCTTAGCAATTTTGGACAACTCGTGTTTCTGATCAGGGTACTCTTTCAACATTCCTCGTTTTTACTCGAAGTTGTTGAAAACTTTGTGTAATTTTCTAAGAACGAAATGTACTACCATCGTTAACACGAAGTCTATTCGGTTGCTTAATCGATACCTGAAACATTTCTTACGTACTCCGGGACATATTAAAATAATTCAAAGCTAAATAGACTACTAGGAGTGTGTGTACAATTTTAAATATTTGAATCCATTTTGTCTCCATTTTAGTTAGAATTAGAAGCATTATATAAAATTGATTCGAAAGAAAAAACAAAGTTGATAGATATTATTCTATTTAATTTACCTCTGTACCTATTCCAAGAGTTGCCGTAAATATTTATCTTCCTTCGTGTATCAGTATTCCAGCAGGTAGACGATATCGCGAAAATCCCCACGTCTTTTTCGGAGCGCGGAGTTTCAGGAAGAGGCGCTCTATTTACTATAATACCGTCCAGTATTTGCGAGCCGGCCGTTTATTTCACGGAAAGAATCGATTTCGATGACTGTCTGCCCGGATGGGGCAAAGGCGCGTCTAGCTAACCACCACCTTCGTGGATGATGTAGTCATTGAGCTCTATGCTGCTCTAGTGCGGAGCACGCGAGTATTTGCCCAGGGTACACACTAGACTCGCCTCCCCAGCTGACGTTGATTGAAGGAATAAGGGAAACGGTGAGCTCTCTCAAGTACCCACCACTACCACCGTCGCCCAACACCACCACCACCATCGTCAACGTTACGACTACCGGCACCGGGTATTGCGTCCTCCCTGTTGCAACCCCTGCAGACCGACCTCTAACCATTTACTCTTCCACCGTCTCGACCAACTCCATCACCGACGTAGGATCATCGCAATGCGCGCGTACCTTATGCACCCGGCGATGCAGCGCGCCGCTTACATCGAAAATTCCTCCTCTTTCAGTCCACGCGTTAATTAAACAGAGTTTACGTGGTTATAAAACGAAACCTTGCGGCAGGACATGAAAGAAAGGGAGCCAGGAGTCGGATGCGATGGGGGTGGACGGAAGGGTGGACGGGCAGAAAGAACAGGAAAAAGTTTCCGCTAACGCGGTGGATGTACGACCGGGAGAGATAACGCCGCCAGCCACGGATATCAACGGGTTCGTGTCTCGGGATGGAGTCCCAGAGGAGGGCTCAGTGAAAAAAAAAAAAAAAAACAGTAACGATTCCGTGGAAAAATCGTGACACGTCTAGACTCTGGTCGGCCGGAGAACGACAGACGGGAGCCTAAGAGAACGAGACCGAAAGCGTGTATCGAGTGGCGGTAATGTTAATGAGGTGACAATGCAAACACCCGGAGCGCGAGAATAACAGGGAAATAAAAATATTATCAAACGCGAATGTCGCGAGAGCGCCGGGTACAAAAGGGTGCGCGACGGGAACGGAAACCGAGGGGGAGGGCGGAGAAAAAAAAGGAGTGGAGTGTAATAAACCTCATTAAGAAATTGAATGTACGCGCGAGCCGTGCCGCTGGAAAATGAATTGATCGCGGACTCGCGCGACGGGGGCCTCGACAAAAGACTGCTCGTATCCCCGAGATATGTAGGCGGGATTCTCAGATCCGGAACTTGTTGACAATGCTACGGAAGGCGATACACCTGGATGATCGCGAGGATCGGACAACTATTGACCCGCCACACCTGCTGAACGCCGCTCATGCGCGCTGACTATACTTTCACGTGGGGACCCACGTGGCCAGTGAAGCTCGTCTCCTGAAAGAGACTGGGCTAGGCTATTTGTGCCGTGATTGCCGTCCGGCCATGATGGCGCGATTATTTACATTGCTTCCGAATTAGTAAATAAGCAACCGGGGACTCGGAAACACGCCGTGACCGCCTCTTTCCGCAGGCGTTCGCTTTGGTACACCTTTTGTGCTCGCCTCCTCTTCCCCGAGAGCCCGTGATATCCAGCGAAACGTGGAAGGGCCACGGGGCTCGGAGGAACAGTCTTTCTCAATGAGAATGCTAATTAGCGATCCGCATAGACGCGCGCGGACGTATGAAAATGTTTCTCGGCGTTTTCATCCGCCTCGCCAGCTAAGTACGTCTCCTTGGCTCGCGAATACCCCGGCTGCTGCCTTTCCGAGCGGTAACGAAGCGAGCTAACGAGTTTCGTCTCGCATAATCGCCATTCTTATCGGTCAGCATTTGGGTCGACACAGGGAACAATGGAGAACCTTCGTAAACTGTTTGCATTTCATTTTCCTGTTCTCGAGGATTGAGAAGACGACCTTTTTTTGAGACGTGGGGCTGGCCACCATTGTTACGTTTGTTAGTAAGGGATAGTTAGTAAAGCATGTAGAAAAGAAAGTTTTAAAGTTCTTAAGGGTAGGCCCCACCTTTCGCGTAGCTTTAGTATTTTATTCACTTGGCAGTGCTATAAAGTAGCGCTTAAATAAGTAAGAATAGGAATTTATACGAGTCAAGATTGAAACGTTGTTGAGAATCCAAAAGAAAACTGTATTTACGTGTAGTTTTACCGAATGTCGAACTTGCGTAACGTGTTACAGGTTTGTGATTACCGAATACTTTACGAACGACCATTACGTATGGGTATTTTGTCCCTTTGTTTGCGCCCCCATCGATGTTCCACTGATGTAAGTGGCTAGCAACTTCCCATTGTTTTCGAAGAGTAACATTTAAAGACGACATACTTCTGTATCAGTTCGCGAATGCCAACGATTCGATAAGAGAGGATTTTTAAAATGTGACTTTAAAGTATAACATATCGTTGTTTCAAATAAAAGTACACAAAACTACGATCAAACCTAGACAATGGCGTTTAAGTGTCCACCACGGCTGACAGGACGATTTTACTAAGGGTTGAAATTAATTTTCGATCTTCTCATTTAACTATTTATAACTCTATTTTAAATAGAAATATTCACTGACCAGTTCGTTACGTTGGAGTACCAAATTTCTCTTTTTAAATAATTAGTAAGTTAACCCTAGAAAGTCACGAAATTAACGTCCACACCTAATGTTCTTAAACAACCCTCGAAAACCATTTATGTCACTTATACGCTTCGTCGTTGCCAACATCAAATCCGAAGGTATTTGCAAAACATCGTCGCGTGTATTCAAATTCACAACGAGGACTATCGATTTTGCCAGCAGACGACTTTTCAAAAGGGTTAGCCATGCTTGAAAAGTGGATCGCGACGGTGGCAGGATATTAACTTAAATCGGGCGTGTTTAAATCTAAGGCATCTAACGGGCTTGCCATAATAATAGGCCGGCTCGATTTGACAAGCAAAGTGGCTACGAAGACAAATGACTCCTTTAGTCCGCGCGCTCGCAGCCATCGATCGTCCTACGACCTTAAGCTCAATCTCACCCCCCTTCTCTCGAACCACCCCCACCCCGTGTCATCCCCTTAAACTGATACCTTCGACGTCATTAAGCGCGTCGGCACGAACTTAACGCGTAGCTCTCATTAAGGTTTAAGTCGAACATAAGTAAGACGCGGCAAATGGTGGTCCGGTGTTAATGACATGTCGTTTTCAGAAATTCAAATTACGACGTAGACGATTAAACGGCGAAGGTGGAGGAGAAGGGGTTGGTGCACCTTCGAACCGATTTAGCGCGTTTTGAAATCCGATCCAACAACCGGTGATGTTTCAGTTCGTGTCGTCTTCGCGAAAATCTTCCGAGGTCTATATAATACTGCCTCGAAGAATTCGTTGAGGAAATAGGAATGGAAGATGGCGAGAAGCTTGGGAAAATTTCACGTGCTACGTCGCGCGCGCAGCTGATGCGAGTCTTACGGAAGCTGGTCACATGTCCAGTTAATTATCTGACAACGCCAAGGCTGCTAGGAGGCGTAGGAGGCGTTATGTCATCATTTCGTGATTTGCTGTGCCGAGTAATTTGTGTTCTGCATGTGCGTATCTCCACTGTGAGAACGGTTTTAATGAATTGTCGTGCGACTCGGGCGTTTGAGCGGCGTAGAGCGGCGTTTGAGCGTTCTAGGGAATCTGAGAACCGTAGAAACCGTGGAAGATTGGCAGAAATGACGATACTCTTTTCGTAAAATTCATATAATAAGTGCTTTTTCTTGTATTCCCTGTATCAGACTCGAATTTATTTATTTAGTTTTCACTGAATATTTATTTACATTTACTTACTAAAGTGAAGTGTTCCGTTTGGTTCATCTTTTACAGTAGATCAGTGTGTCCAGATACCGTAAGACAAATGTCCTGATAAATAATTTTTAATTTACGTAAATTGAAAGTTCACATATTTAATCTATCAAGCATGCCTGGTGTTAACGAGTAAGTGTACGGTGATTCATTTTCAAACACTCATGGTGGTACTGAGAAGCTATTACGTTATTACTGGTGATGACCTTTCAAGAAGCAATAATAGAATCGTAATGAATCGTTTCAGACGACTGATATAACTGTTACCAAATCGCTTTTCAGAATGAAACGAAACCCTCTGCACTCTTATCCATCTCAGCATTCTCTTATTCGAATCATCTATTTTCTTCAACAAAACATTCATTGTTACAAGAATTTATTTTGGCGTAATAACAATTGTTAGAGTATAAATGTATTCTATATGTTACCTGTCGCTATTATGACATAAGCTTGGATTTCAACTTGCCAAATATTTTGGAGTAAGAGACAGTCGTCGTCTAACAGTTGCAGTAAACAGTGATCGTAATATCGAAATCCTAATTTTTCCTCCTATCAATCCTCAGTTAAGCTCAACAACGACGCCATTGGTCCACAGTGACTCTATTCGGGAACGTCGATCTTCCCGTCCCCAATAGCCTGGTCCATGGTGTTCACCTCGTAACCTCAACAGCCGAAACTCTTCGGCATCATGCAAACCGCTTATGCCAAATTGACCGCACACCGGCTTACCTATCACTGCGCGCGCGTTCCCCATTACGAATCTCCGATTTACGAAATAAGCCATTACGGATCAGCCCGTCCGAATAGAGGCGGACAATGTTGTGACACGTTGACGACGCTCGTGTCTGTGTCCCCACATATATGCGCAACACATATCCGGGGGTCGGGTCAGTTCTCAGGGCTATCATTGCCTGTCGGCCGGAAGACTCACTTAGACCCGTCTTGAGTTACCCCCCTTCGTCCCTGGCCATCGTCCCTCGGCAAACTCACGACCATAATCCCTCCTTCCCTTTCCATCTAGCTTCGTCTCTTTCCCTCGTCGCCTGCGTGCTTGTTCCTTCTCGCTCGATTCCGTCCGACGTTCTCGATCTCCGCTCTCACCCCTATCGCTTCGCTCCTCAGGGAGGGGGCCCCCTTTTCTTCTTTGGTCAAGACACTTGCCTTGCGGGTTACGGCGAAAAACAATGGGAAACCGGAAGAAGGAAAAATCCCTGCGTGGACGTGTCTTCGCAGGGCTATCATCGGTCGCGCAGGTAACCGCGAGCATCGAATGGCGAGGAAGCTATTTAAGAATCTGGATTTAGTATCCTAGCCTTGGGTAGCTTTTACTTCGTATGTTTAGCGAATGATCTTCAAGGGAATGCTATTCTTTTAATAAAATGCTATTTTTGGGCCCCTTGCGTTTGATTAATAATATGTATCATCGATAATACGAAGCTCATCGCCATAAAAATGGGATACATTTAGTATCCTAAATACGTGCGAAATGAGTGCCAAGAACCTCGAATGCGTCAACCCGACCCCTTCGCGATGAAATAAATTCCCAAATATCGCTAACTGCGAGAAACCATCTCCCTCAAGAAACGCGAGTGTCTGCAACTAACTCGTCACGCTCCACGATTCGAACACGATCGAATCGAACGTGCATGCCCCAGCTCGCGTCATCGACTTTCCTAATTATTATTATTATTATCGTCTTGATTGCAATTACGTTTCCGGGGATGATCAAGAGACATCCGACACCTATTTGCCAACGCACTCGCGTTTCTTGTTATTTAATTTCGCGAATCGGATGCCTCGACGCTTCTTAATTTGTGTATCATTAGCGGAATTTGCCTTAACGCTTCACTGTCTTCATTATTATTACAGCGGAGGATCAAACGACCGAAACGGCTCAGAGATTTTTGATCTGTCCTGTATCGAGCCCGTAGCCTCGACACGTCTCTATTGATTCGCGCGAAAACCTGCCAAGTAATCGCGTCACTGTCGCCCCCACCCCCCTCCCCCCCTCCCCCTCCTACGACACGATGTATCGATAATTGAACGATTTAAGTGCTGTCGTACGTAGCACGTTTTATCACGCGCCTTTTGCCCTGTTCCTTTGATGACGTTTCGCGCTCTCGTACCTCGCAAGCTTGTTTACGTTAAGCTCGCGCTTAATTAGCGCAACCGGCGAGAAAATAATTGGTTTCGTTTCGATTTCCAGGCGGGCTGGGCATTGGCGAAACTCTTATTTGCGTGATAACCTCGTATAGCGGAGGGAAGATAACGATACGGTACTTCATTCGGTAATCATTGCGTAGAAATTAGTATTTGGGTCATTGAATTAATATATACATTTTAACGATTCTTGGGAAAATAATTTATAAATTATTTTGATCTTTCGAGTATTCGTTTGGGTATTGAAATTGCGCTATTGATTATGTTTCGGTGCCTCAGTTTCGAGCCATTGTTGGATGAAACTCAAGCAGGAAGGATTCAATTGTACAAGTTTAGATAACACAAGTTTCAAAGGGATGGGTAATTATTTTCTCGTGAGATAGTATAATGGAAGCCATGGGAGAAATCTGAAAGATTTCTAGGACCGTCTGAAATTTTTCGACGCGCAAAGAAGCTAAAACGGGAGAACTGGGAGCTGGACGAGGGTCCCCAGAGAATTCTCTCGAGCGCTTTGTCGCTCTAAATACGTAATCACGTTACATTAGACCCACCCAGTGAGCGATATGCGAGCGTCCGTCGCGTAGCAAACTTGTTGCGGATTCATAGCACGACGAAGAAGAGAGAAAAACGACGCGTGTGGGAGGCGTATGCGTTATCCGCACGTTCGTCCGTGCACGCGTGCACAGTTGCACACGCGTGACTCGGCTGTGCGTACGCTGGTAATTGCACGGACGGGGCGCGTGTGCGCGTGAGCCATTGTGCGTTTCCGTGACGGATCTACTTCTTTTACCCTTTGCCGGGTATTCGCGCGTGTATCTGCCAAGCCGAGTACCGATCCGTCCGCGGATTTTCGTGCTTTCACCTTTCCCCGCCTGAATTCGCCCCGCGAATTCGGTAAGGACTAGAGAAATTGAAAGCTGAACCAAGCTTTTCTAGAGATTAATTTTGTTCGTATGTTGATAGTCAGGTTCTTTCAATGAACTTTTTAATTTCTCTTTAACCGTATTCCTGTCACTTAGTAGTAACTTTGTACCTCGATTCGGAACCTCTTGAAATAGTTAATTTCCAATTACCCGCATCAAAATTAATTCAATGAAATTTGTATAGAATTTTCGAACAATATTTTTCCCAAGCGGAATATCCAGCGTTAAAAACCAGTCGAACGAGCAGAAACAAAAGTAAAGAACATCTAGGCGAGTGTCCGAATATCTTCCATCCCCCCACGAGGAGAGCGTCGTCACGTTGGAAGGAAGCGCGAGAACGCGTATAAAATCCGCCCTCGAACGTGCTTTTCCGTGGACAATAAAATGCGTCCATAATACTTTGTTATGTAGCCAGTCTGCTCGTTATGTTTAGCGCGCGTATTACGACCGTTCTTTACTGCTTTCGAGTTCCTCGCGGACAGTTTACAGCCGTCGACGCGCGGCCACGAGCTGGGAAGCGTGTAACTAGGGTCGACGCTGTTTCGTCCACTGCGGTGGTTAAAAATTTTCGTCAAGGCAGTAAAAAGTACGGTGGAGTTCGAGGGGGAGGGGATCGTGGGAAATGCGAGTCGACGGAAATTTCGTTTACTCTGTGTGTTTCAATTTGTACACTCGGGGCTGTTTGCCCATGAAAATGTTGACGGAAATTATTTTTTTGGTTTAATTATATACTTTAGATAATCTATTAATTGACGTTGTCGTTGTCTAGATTTAGACGCCGTCAGGAAGATATTTTCGTATCTGCTTTGAAAATTTTTCGAATTCTTGTAATGTTTTTCATAATACTTTGCGATATTCTGTACAAACATTTTATGCACATTCTCCGTTTACTTTTTATTATATAGATCTTGAGAATTTTATAGATATATTACTGTCATATTTTTAAAAGATTTATGTCGTTTAGTGTTTATTCGCAATCATTCACTGCTTATTTTGTTCGTCTATCCTCTGTTTCAAAAAGGATAAACCTGCGACGAAGGAAAGAGTTAATATTTCATCGACTCACGACCCCTGTACTGTGCTTTGCATTAATTCAATCTAACAGATGCAAGCACTGCTGGTAATCGCTTGAAATAATAAATAGCGTTGAAGTTTGCAGAAAGGGGTAACCACAATCCGCGCACTTTGTTGCTGGTATAGTCTTCGCGAACACACAATCGCTGTTTCAAACTTCGTCCGGTGATTTAGAAACTTAATTTCATAGTCTTCCGATCGATCGATTTTAGAGAGCAAGAAAAAATTCTCAGTGAAATGGGGTGAAATTTTGATGAAGGTGATGCGGAACTATGAAATACGATTTGTTCATTCTAGGGTTTGCGTCTAAATAACATCGACATTGATTTCTATTGGAGACTTTAAATAAAGAAAATCAACTTCAAAATCATCGTTTCCCTCGAATTAATTTTTCTCGAATACATGGTCAAACTTACATATTACGCCTAACGGCAACATTATAAAAATGTTACGTTTTGAATATATCTAGGAACGAAGTGTTACATATAATTCTCTATATTAATATTATTTTACGGAATAATATACTCGAAAACTAATTTTCTCGTTATTAAAAAGATACTTTATGCTTTCTTTGTGGATTTGTTTTCTAGTTTTTCAACTATCGACATGTCCAATACGGAGATAAAAAAGGTGCGTCGCGATTCCATCGGAAGGGGGTTAATTTCCCTGCAATCTTCGCTGCGCTTCCGTCTCGAGATTTCGCGCAGGTTCCGACGAGGGGCTTCGCGCGATGTCGAAACCGGCTCTCCAGTAATCTGATAACGAGACCCGATAAAGACTGTTCGTGGAGAGGCTGCCTCGACGAACTGAAATTCCGAGTCCAATCTCTGGCAGCCAATTCGTTGGAAAAGCGCGAGCCAGGTCGGGATCTGGCGTGCCCGATGAACAGAAGCGGGGAGGGAGAGTCAATTAAGACATCATTTCCGGTCCCGCGTACAATGATGCGTTCGCGTACGCCGGAACACAGTGTTCCGCACCTTTCGAGTCATCGGGAGGCTGCGTCCACTCGAACCCAGCACTGGTCACGGCTCGCGTCCTGCATCGGTTCCTCGTGTTGGTACGCTCCGCGTTTGCAAACGTGCCGATATGCGCCCACGTAAACCCACGGATACGTGATTGCAACAAAACAACGGACGTCCGGACGACAGACAGTCGCACAGGTATCGTTCCACGTCCCCTTAGTACGACACTCCTCTGACGCGCTCTCCGTTCCTCCCACGCTCGCTCCCTTTCCCTTCCGCTTTCTCCTGCACTCCCCCCACCCATTGTCTACCCGATTCCTCCCTCCGATGTCTGCAGCCTTTCTGTAGTCGCTGATCAGATCACTCTCGTACCTCTTTGTCCCTCGCTGGCCGACGTCGTTTTTCTATGCGCCTTCTCCGTCTCCGGTTCTCCCTCTTTCGCAACAGAGAACGGAACCAACCTCGGCCCCGTTTCCTCTGGGAAAGTGGAGGCTTCCAGGCGAGGTTACCTGGTCCAGCGCACACGAGTTTCCGGTCACGTTTCGTAATACGTGGATCTTGTCCGGCGATGGGTCCGCGGAGAGGGGGTAGAATTTTCGGAGATGGTTTATCGACGGTAATTGGCGGCGGTGATAATTAGGCGCAGCCGGGGATGAGGTTTACCGGGGGTTTTCGAACGATCGATCGACGAGTGCACCCGTCGTACCGTATTAGATTCGGGGCGAATTTTATTTGCTTAATTTTCGCCCCCGACGTCGGGGATTCTCTGCAGCTCACGGTACGATGCTCCACGGATTCCCGCGACGAGATCCTTTCGATACCGCGAATTACGACGAGATACGCTGTCAAGATCCGTTTGCTCGCGAGCACTTTGGATTAACGATGCTCGCTGGGTGAGCAGTTTTTTCGTTGCGTGGCAATCGATGGGGAAGGCTGATATTGGGAAGATTCTTTTTTCCTTCACTTGAATGTTTATGTCTGTGGAATTTTGGTAGCGAGGAGCGCGAGATTATCAGCTTCTGTGTATTTGTTCGATCAATTAAAACAATTATAAATTCTAAAGAAGACCAAGAATTTCCAGTCTTCCTCTATTTAAAAGTTTCACTATTACCGATGGTAATTTCCGCCTCGACAACGAGCCATTATATTCTATCTCTTTTTCCAAACTTCAAGACCTTCTTTCTGAGCACTTTTAGCGTCGCGTATCGTAAATCTTGATGCATACACGCCATTGCCCCGTTATAGAATTACCGTGTTCGGATACGTTCGATTTTCCGATCCCCCGGGCGATGCTCGAGTAATGTTTTTCAAACATTTGTACATTCACTTTTGTAGCAGAGCGCCGTCCGATTCCCAATATCATTTTTCGTCATTCCGTAGCCGGCAGAAAGAGCGCGGAATAAATATTTTCCCGCGCCCGCTTTTTCCACCCCCGGAGCGAACAACGCCGAATTATTCTTTCAGGTTTCATTATCCGGTGTTTTTCAGCCGAGGCCCGGCCAAAGAAATTTGATATAATGTAGCGTAATAAAAAGTTATACGTCGGCTGGAAAATTGAACAGCGCGGGCGAAATAATATTTTTCCCATCGCGGATTCGCGCATCAACCCCCGGCGAAAATGCCGTGTCCACTCCAGGCCGCACATCGAGTTATGGAAGATAATTAAACAAGAGAGAAGAATAGTAAAACAAAACGAGGGGGAAGACGAAGGAGAGAAATTTTGCCGCGTAGCTCGACGTTCCGGGTCGCTTTTTATATCGAGACTTTATCGTGGCACGGAACGGAAGGAGTGAGAACTCATTTCCTCCGTGAAAGTGGAAGCTTCCAGTAAGGATACCTGGTCCAGTGGATACGCACTTCCGGCGCCTATTTGTCGCGCTTCGAGTGTTCTACGTATCGCAGAAAATTGTGTTGCCTTTTCAAACACAGTGTCGGTGACACACCTCGTGATATATTCCAACTCACTGGTGTAATTAACCTTCGGACTACTTCCTTCCATATTTTAAGCAACGTCCCCGTTCAGGAAGATGGGAGCATTCGAGGCGATGAATCGAGGTTGGGTTAATTACGACGCGTGCTTGTGTTTTGCTTTCGTGAAGTAAATGTGTATTTATTTCTCTAGGCATTATGTTTTATACACATTTGTGGATTTTCATTATTGTACGCAATTCTCGTGCAATGGAGTCTGGTTTAGACAGTTGTTATTGAAGTTTAACGTTCTACTATGTATACGTTGCGTTTTTCGTGTCTTTCGAATGCATCTTTTTGCGTGTTAAAATATCTTGCAATATGTATTTTTATATTACTAGAAGATATTAAAGTTCCAAAGTATCATTTTATAAAGAGGAATTTGGTTCTGAGACCAATGACTTTAATGAAGGCTAAATTCAAGGTTTTTCTATTCTCTTCGAATACCTGAAGAAGACCAGGTATGTTTTAATAAAAACATCGATGCTTTAGTGAGATGTTCTCCAAAAGAGGTTCGAAGAAAACGAGAAGATGAGAAACACTGTTCTATATAGCCAGGGGCGTTTGAAGATTATTCGTGTCTCGTGAGAACCGACGAAAAGTCATTCACTTTCCGCTATCAAAGTCTCCGTTAATTGCCCCGAGCACCCAGAACGACGGTTTCTTTAGGTGCGAAAAGGCGTTTAAGTAATAACACCTGGCGGTGGAGAGTAAGGAGTTCTTCAGGACGAAGCAACGAGGTTGGAAGTGGCTAATAAGCTCGTCGGGCGTCGTCAGGATGAAGGTGACGGCGCGGAAAAGAAAGAGACAATCCTCACTTCGCGCCACTCGAGCATATTAAGCTTTTCTTTACCTGGTGTCCTCTCTCTCTACTCCTCTCTCGCTCTGACTCCCGGTCGCGGTTCTTTCTTGTACTTAGCTGGGCGTCGTCGACGTCTCCGGACCCTCGGGACGGATGGCAAAAAAAAAAGTATAGGAAAAACGAAGAAAGAGGAAGAAGTGGTAAAAAGCGCGCCTTCTCGACGCATTCAGCGGCGGCGAGCTTTCTTGAATTCCTGAAGGCGGCACCCTGGCCGCCCCCGTCTCCCTCCCGTCGCCTCTATCCAAACGAGGACCTGGAGGAACTTCCGCGAATGCCTCCGCGTCACCGTGCCGGTGCACGCGTCACTTTGTCCTTCCTACGACCGTTCCTCCTCCACCTACGCGTCTTTTCTTTCCCGTCGGAAAGGAAAAGGAGCCGTTTCGAGGAGGAAAGGAAAGAAAAGCGGAGTGGAGGACATTCAGGAGGCTCCTCTTTCTCGTGGTCCTCTCATCATCCGACTCGTGTCATCGCGGAAACCAGCAGACGGAGCGGTAAAAGACCACTGAGGGGTTGCCGGAACGAGGAAACCCCCCCCGAAGGAAAGAAAGAGAGAGAGAGAAGGGAGTACCAGCGCGAGAGAGATCGGGGGCCAAAGAGCGAGAAGGTAGGAGAGTGTTTTTTCGCCATTGTCCAACGCGCATCAAGAACAAGAAAAGCTCTTCTGACGACGAGTAAGCGCGCACTCGACATTACCGTCGGAGTTCGAGGCTTCCAACGGGCTGCCTCCTTCCACCGGATACCTCTTTTCTCTTGGTCTTCTTCTATTTACGACGTAAGTAGCACGAGGATCCGTATGACGGTGCCCGTGCTCTGATTTCTCTAAGTAGCACTCTGCCGATGGAGAACGACAAAGAGAGGAGAGGAACGGCCGACCACGACGATGACGTAGACGACGTCAACGTCAACGCCGCCGCCGCCGACGACGACTGGAAGCCCCGTCGTCCGGAAGAGGCCTCCCTTATAACCGGAGGAAGAAAGACGGGAACGATGCAGGAAAGTGTTTCGATAGGAAGTGCCTGCATTCGGCCGTCTGCAACTCTCTGGGTCTTTGTACAGCGCCGGGAGGCTTGCGCTGGGATTACTCGTATGTACGTTGCATTAGCGGCGCTGAAGAGAAGCCTCTCTGAGCGGAAAGGGTACGGATGAATGGAGTATTTTAGCTAACGACCAAACTAGACGAGAGCATTAATTTCACCGATATGATTAACTCGCCGCGAGAGGGAATGGTGGAGATTGTTGAGACACTCGCGATGCACGCTGCTTCATTTTCTTTGTTAGCGAATATAATTGTACCATAGTTACCCGAATATATCCTTTTATAAGAAACATTAAATTTTCGCATGATACTCAAACAGAATTATTTACAATTTATGAGATGATTTATAAATCGTTATAGAAGTGAATTTAATTACTTGGAAATAACACTACGAAAAGAGTATACACAGCTACCAGATACAACATGTTTTATGAATAATGACGTTACATAACTCCTCTACACTATACAATCGTTTGAGTATCGCCAGCAATCAAGTAACGAGCAAAAAGATCATTGGAACTTCATTGTAGAACATACTAACCCAGCCAGATCATTCCTTTGACTTTCTTTGTTTCATCCTCATTTCAGAAGAATCCCAGATCCTCCTCGAAACTTCACGCGCTTCACTTCCTTCTCTCCACCTCCCCCTACTTCGTTAATCATAGTCTGGTAAGTTACACGCTTTACACGACTTCCATCGCACTTACAGACCTCAACAAAGACGCGAGCAATTTCGCGTAGTTAAAAAAGCTCGTTTCCCGATTTCCTAATTAGCCTTCGAACCGATTCTGTGCAAGTTTCGCAAGGTATCGCATTATCACTCTCGGCGTCTGAAAGGCGATCCACTTCCGGCCGATGAGGAGCACTCCCGGCGCCTCGAGACTTGACCGAACTACTCGAGAACGAAGCAACGTCTCCCCGGTTAGCGGGGACCCGTCTTGAATAGAGGCAAGATGACCCAGTGATGTTTGAAAATAATTCTCGACGTCGGACACCGGAGTCCTCCGGATGTAGCCGAAGCGAACTGGGTCGAAGACGCGGGGAAACTTCGGGCGACGAAGTTCTCGGGCCGGGCCGAACGTTCGCTCTCGTCTGGGTACCTAAACGTCGATCAAAGACCGGATAGACGAGGAGGCGGCGGGAAGACGGCGGCGAAGAAAGAAGGCGGAAAATAATACACGATAAGGGAACGGAGATGAGGGACCGTCCTCTCGAAAGTTCGTCACCGTTACGACGAAGGGATTATACATACGCTGCCGGCGAGAGTGCCCCCTTCCGTGACTAACATCTTGTGGTAAAGTGGCGTAAGAATAAGGTTTATGCCGCTCTCGTTGTAGACGACGCCTCGATGCTCGAGGATTCGTCGTTGAGTCTTCTTCGCCGGAAGAAGGACGGTGGTACACAGATTGGAGGAAGACAAGCAGAAGGAGGAGGAGGAGGATGACGTTGGGCTGGTAAGCACTCTCGCAAACGATGACTCCACTTGAGCTCCAACCACCCACCCCCGGGAGAACGTGCAAGGAATGCTTGGAGTGTCGCCGGTGTATCCACCTTACAAGGGGTGCTCAAATATCCCCTTGCAAGAAAACCATCGTTACGCGTGTGTTCTCGCTCCCTATCGGTTTCCGAGCAACGAAAAAAAAAAAGAAATCGAATTCCAAAGTCGAGTCCTCCCGCGAGTCGGACCGTTTATTAAATACCGCGGCGCACGACATGGTCGTCCGCGCGTTTCATCGGCCAACGAGAGATCGTGTTTACGCGTCGAGTTAATTACGCTCGTAATGTCGTAATTTCAAACGACCAATTACCAGGGAAGGGAGACGCCGAATGCTAGGAATAGCGAAACGATCTATTAGAAACACAGTGGCCCGGTGGCCAAGCCCCGGCAATTTAAATGAGCCGATAACAGGGAAACGAAACCACTCGCTCTCGCGAAAGCAAACAGCAACTGGACAGAGCTAGGGGGACGCGACGTCAAAGTTCCCGTCCCTGTTACGCGGGCTCCTTTCGAGGCCCATTAAACGCAATTACGCGGCCTGGTCTCGTCTCCGGCTGCGATCGGGCCTGGTTGCGTCGGGTCGTGTCCACAGTCGATATTTTGGAGCAGATGGTGCGAGGAGACACAACGGAGACGGACAGACAGCCCGATAGACAAAGAGGGGGCGACAGAGGGCGAATGCAAAGGGTGTATGCAAGGCAAGACGCGATAAAAAGAGGAGCAGGTGTAGGGGAGGAGGGGGTATGGGGGGGGGTGTGGTCGGAAAGCAGGAAAGAAAATACGAGGGTGAGCCGAAGCAAGGACGTATTGAGCGGCCGAGTTTTCGGAATCTTCCCTTCGTACCCTTCGTCCCTTCACGGGCATTGCTTGAGGAGCCTCGAGTGCACCGAGGGTGCGTGCATTGTACGTCGCCCATCTTATATGCACCACCCACCCTGGCCACCCCCCGGAGCTAACCCTCTCTCTCGTCCACCTTATACTTGCACTCTTTGTTCTTGGCGGTCCCCTTCGTCCTGGCCCTCGTTCTCCTCCAATTCCTACTCCGTGTACATGCTCGTACGACTTCGCACCCCTTCGTATATACGTCTACGATGGGAGAGACAAGCTTCAGAGGCTGTCAGGGAGACGCTCGAAGGACAGGGAAAAAGGAGTGTGCGGATTCTCGAGGACGAAGGGGGCTACCGTCTGCGCCGAGGGGGTAGAAGGATGTTTTAAGGAAGGTAGATTCGGGAAGTGAATCGTTATTTTTGTCGCGCTGCCGTCACGCTCGATTTACCCGCGCGCCTGCCTCGCCACTTTCTCGTCATTTGCATTTTCCTCGCCGGGGACAGACTTTTCAGCGCTAGGACATCTGGCAGGTGGGCCGCCCTTAAGAAGAATCTGCGTATCAGCCGACCTGGGTTTCTATCAGGATTCGAGATAATCGGGAGGGAACGAGACGAAAGAGCGGGTACCGCGAGGGGGGGAAGCATCTTCTCGAAAGAATATCATCCGGTGTCCCGATTCCGCGTGTCAGAACTCACGAGAAGAACGGCGCAGTCAGCGCAGCGAGGCGTGATTAAGAGGAATAATGAAAGAAATCTGCAACGCAAGAAGCGTACCTCCTCCGTCCGTTCCTGAACCCCGCCGCCTTGGTCCCTGGCGCCTGGCGAAAAATGAAATCTTTGTTCTCCGAACCCGACGGCACAGGCTCCGCTGGATGGAAAAGCGGGGTAAAATCTCGGCTGATGCTCGTCCCGAGCGAGGAGGAGCCGGGCGGATGAGGGAGGAAGGATGAGGCGAGGCGGCGGAGCGGTAATCGGAATAGATAAAGACTTTCCTAGAGACAGGCCAAGGAGAATGGGCCATTCATGCACGGGAAACCGAGTGACTTCGTGGTTGGAGGACCGCGGGATTGTAATACGTCTCCAGCTCCGTCGTGGAGATTACGTCTCTGTGTGTCCCGCGGGGCTGCAATATCTTGCATTCCCCTCCCACGGGTTGCACCCCTTACCTCCCGTCCCCTCTTACCGCTACGCCTTTTACACCAACCTGTCCATCTCCGCGTCCGTTTACGTTCTCGTCGTCGTCGTCGTCGTCGTCGTCGTCGTCTCCGTCGTCATCGACGATATCCCGGTTGGATCGTAGCCGTCGAGGAGGAAAAGAGAAGGAAGAAAATCCGGGCGAACCGAACCGTGCCGAGGGATGAAGGCTGGAGGACAGTGGGGCGAGAAGCAGGAAAAACTGCATCCGTTCGAGTCACATCCGCGAACCCCATCGGGTCTTAAGAAATCAATTAAACGAAGAGAGCTCGGTCGGTGGTGGGAGGACGACGCGGAGCAGAGCCCGGAGAGGGGAACCAGCTAAGGGATGAATGAGACGGAGATATGAAAGGGCGCGCGAACGAGAAAGGGAGAGAGACGGCTCGGAAGGAGAACGACGGAGGGGCGAGCAGGGACCAGGCCGCTCTGACAAGTGGATGAAGCGGGGAAAGACGAAAAGACAGACGGCGAAAGACGGAATTCGCAGTAATCAGGGGATCTCCAGATATATATACATATATATATATATATACACTCTCTTCTCTCTCCTTTCGCCCGTACCCGCGGTTTCTCCTCATCTATTTCGTCGCCTGCAATTCTATCCCTACCCCCTGTTTCTCCGGTTTCTTTTACCTACCGTCTCTGTTCCTACCCCGTTCGTTCCTCCGCACCGAAGCGTTCATCAAGCCAGAGGTACGGTAAGGAGGATACCGAACTTTGGACGGGGAAAGAATAATAATATCGCGGCAAGAAAAACCGAACCCGTTCAAGTGCAGCGCCGGGAAAGTTTCGGGGCTACAAAGTTTCCACTTCCTGGGACCGATGTGGGTTTAAACGAGGAAGGGACGGGGAAACCCCGATCCCGAAACTGTGATACATTTAATTCCGACGCTCGTCGAGCGCGAACCGTTTAACCGAAAGCGAATCCGCGATTCGTCGCGGCCAAGCCTCCCGACCGCGAGGCCTGTTGCAGTGTGCTATGCGAATCATCCTAGCACTGTTCGTTTCGTAGGTGGTGGTCGAGTTCAGACATGGGCATTTTTCAGATGATATTTTGTTGAAACGATGTTGAACTATATATAATATTAGATTATGTACACGGTTCTTCGCACGGTGAAATTATTGTTAAAAATGATACGTGGTGAAATGTCTTTATTGAATTTGAAATGTATGTCATTTAAATTCAAGAAGAAATAAATAAATTTGTTGAAATTTTTGTAAAATTCATGGATTTACCTATCTGTGCTCAATGATTACGTGATTATGAAATACATTTTTGTATAAATTATTTCAAGAAATATTTTCTTAATTTCCCTTTATTAATACTGCGATGGTATCTATTCAACGCACAGACGATAGAAGTTGATAATTCATTCGCATCCTTCCTGTTACTTTCTGGATGTTCTTCGAGGGGGTTGGATGGGTATCAAGAAATCTCAGGTGGAACCAGTATACATGTCGCCGTATGCGTACAGCAGGGAACGGTTTTCTGGAACCGGGTGATCGATTGATCGGAGGAGCAGCGCGATTCGTTCGGTTCGTAGGGCGATTAAAATTCCGTGGTATCGAATTAAACGCACTAACAAGCGGCACCGCGAGGTTGGGGATAACGGTTCGTTAAGATCGTCTCGGATCGGCCTGACCCTCGCCTGATCGACGAGAATAATCCTCGGCGTTCTAAGTGACCGAAACGGATAGCGAGGAAACGGGAGATGAAAAATGCGACGAAAATCGTGCAAGAGGGCGCCGGGGAAAAGGGGTAAAAAGAAGACTAGCAAAAATAACCGAGTAAAATATCGCGAGAGGATCGGAAGAGGGTCGGAGGGGCCGGGAGAAGGACGAGAACTGTGGTCGAAGCGCGTGCAGGGAAGTGAGGCGGAGGAAAAGGGATAAAAAGTAAGGGGTTGCCCACCCTAACCAACCGCGTCTAGTAAGAAGCATTGGAATCGATATCATTGCAACGTGGGCTCCTCCATCCAGTCTACTCCACCCCCGACTACGCCACCCGCCACCTCCTCCACCCCTTCCAACCCCTCGCTCTCTCCTTCTACTTCTCCGTTACGCCCGTCATCAACCCGACTCTTAACTCTTTCCTTCTCCGTCTTTCTTTAAAGGGTTCTCATCGTCGGTGGAGGTCGTCGAGTCGGTAGCCGACTCCTCATACCTTCTCTCTCTTTCTTCGTTTCCCGGCTCCTCTTCTTCTCGCCCCTTCGAAAATCCTCCCCCTCCCGCTGGGTTTCTTCTCCCGTTTCTTTCGTTTCATTTCTTTTTTTTTTTTTTACCTCCTCGCCTGGTTCTCCGCGTCTTGCGGCTTGTTTTACTCGCGTCTTCCAACCCCCTCCCCGGGCTCCCTTGGCTCTTCAAGTCACCCCTTCGAATCAGAGCTCGTTTTCGCTATTAAGAAAATTCCACGTCGCGGACCGATTTAATGCTCGCCGGGAATATCGGAGAGGCTTCTTCCTCCACCGCTACCGATGCACGTTCGAGACGGCCGAGATTGCGGCGGACGACGACCGTGGCTCGCTTTTTCTTGGGCTTCCGATCGACACAGGGTTGGAAAACCCTATGCCGCGATTTTTGCTCGAACGAGAACCGAGAAGTTTCAACGACCCTTATTAAACTTCTCGCTGCATGACCCCGCGGGAGGGTTGAATTTCTCGGATTCGAATAACAATCCTTCAAGGGACGGGTTACATCTTGAACTGACGCCGGTATTGGTGACGTATGCCGCTTTCGGACCGAATATCGAGCGAAATTGCGATTTCTCGTTCAGAGAAGTCTCGAGTACACGCACGATTCTACAGATTCTTTCTTCCCGGCAATATGAGATGGCCGTTTGTAGCGTTCGACTGTTGCCGTTCGTTCGGGAATTTGGAAATTTTTATGAAAAATTTTTCACGAGTGAAGATTCGAAGACTCAAGAAAATATTAACCTTCGCGTAACACTGTGCGCGACTAAATGATAAAAGCGCTCGGTATGTGGAGATGAACATTTTCATAACTTTACCTAAATTAATGATTTCTATTTTATTTTAACACCGATTAATGTTTTGCGTATATTTTTTTAAGAGGACTTACTGTATATTTTCACTGTTGTTGAAATTACTATTTCGACACTTTTCAGCTATTTTACAATTCTTAATACACGTGCTGAACTAAATGTAACAAGTTAACTGAAATGTAACTTTACAGTTAAGGGTTGATTCCTCTTCAGAAAATTCTTAAGAAAGAAACACACTTGTCCCTTTTCTTGTGTAGCTTAATAAGTCAAAGAAAACTCGAGACTGGCTGGTACAGCTAAAGCGCTAAATTTTGGAGGAATGAAAAATATTCATGAAAACAAATAGCCAGATAGCTCCGTGTGTACCGGTTGCTCGACGTCTTCTTCTACGATTTCATTGTCCACGGCCGAGGAAAACGATAGACGGATAATCGCCGAATAATGTACAGGGTGTACGCGTTTTAGAGCATTGAAGGGCCCCGATAAATTTGTCAGTCTAACGAGTTTCCAAGGAGGCGAGTCCCTTCCCCACGGGTAGCCACGGCTCGAGACGAAGTTAGAGGCTCGCAAGCAGTCGACGAGCGAATCGTCGAAATCACCCCATCGAAACCCCATTCGGCTGAAGGACGGCGAGCTTTAAGTCATGTTCGCAAGGAGGGCAAAAGAGGGAGCCGGAAGGATTCGGTCGAGAGGGAAGAAAGACTGGAACCCTTCTTCTACTCTGGCTTACGAGAGCCGAACGAACCGCCGTCGGAGGTAAGTAGGATAAAACTGAGCTTGAGCGAACGAAAAAGATTAAAGTACGCATAAACGTAGTGAGGTTAAGGTAGGTACAATCTGAACTCGAGGAACCATTCTCGCGGGAAGGAATGCCCCTTCGTCGGCTTTTGGACTTCGATTCGGGTTTACGAACCGTACGACAATATTATTCGAACGACGTTGAAGAAATTGGGAGTCGCAAGGATAATCACGAAGAGCTTTTATAACCTTCCAAGCAACAGTCGATAGGAAAACATCGACAAAGGGATCGAGTTCCAAAGAAGTTGTAGACAATCGCGTAGACAATATCATCGGTCAGATGCTGGAATCCAACCAAAATTCCAGTCGATGAGACTAATCACGAAGACTTTCTGGAAGTAATATCTAGCAATAGCTAAGCAACAGCTCAGCAACAGCATCTGTCGCTAAGAAACCCCTAACGGTACCAGAACGGTACCAAAATTACGGACAATGGAGCTCCCGTTGAAGGCCTCCCTCGAAAGGAAGAATCGAGCGTAAACACGGAACGAGGCTAGATTCGATCGCCGGGGCAGAGTATCTCTGGAATGACGAAAACACCGAAATTGCAGCGTAGCGTGGGGCTGCATCAGGGATCGATAAACCCAACTTCGCGAGCGCTGAAGGGTCAGAAGGGTCCACAAAACTCCGAGGGCCGGTCGCGTACACGCGCGTTTAACCTAACATTCGGCGGATTGAGCGTGCCGTGTCAGGGCACACGTTTTCTATGTCCTGGAACGGCTAGAGGCCAGAAGGGGAGAGGTTGGCGGCCGAGGGGGAGGTCAGATAGAGCGGGACGTTTCAGGAGAACTTTTTCTACACGGCAATTTGGCAAACCTACGTGTACGGGAACGTTGGTTTCGAGGACCTTCGAAACTTATGTTGAACCCCGGCGGTGCCTTTTTTTTTCTCTCGCGAGTGACGCGCGTAAACGCTCCGTAGAGCGTAATATGGCCATGTTAAAAAACTTATCCCGAGTTAATGCGCCATCGTCGGATATGCGCGGCCCTCTAGAGCGAAGAACAAACGCGCTGGCTCGTACAATGCGGCTTGATTTTATTCACTGAACTTATTCACAGGTATCGAAACTCTCGTTTATGGGACCTCGGTCTAAGCGAGGTAGGTAGGCGTTTAAGTTCTTGGTGATCTATGTTTAGGAACAGACGGTGGATAGTGGCCTACCGCAACGATAGGGTAGGTCAACTGGGACGTAATTAATTAAACTTAAAAAAGATTTTATTTGTTGACGGTCAACTCGCTACGATAACGAAACGAAACAATTTCACTGTTTTCTTTAAAAATTATTACGTTTGCTCCGTTTGTGAATATTCTTTTTATCTATTGGGTTTCGAAGTACTTGTGGCTCGTATTCGTAGTTTAGTATTGATGGACCGAAAAGGCTTGTTATGTATTTGGTTATTTGTTGGTGAATGAATTTGAAACACTGTTATGTCTGGCTACATAGTCTGCGTTAGCCAATACGATACATCCTCAAACCATCACGTGCTCCATTGTTTCATATACCATGTTACATCTCCCACATTTAGCCTCTGCTATGTTTTCTTTTCGAACATGTTTCCAATAATTTTTCATAACGATAACAATCCACTACCTTGGATAACAACCATAAAACCTCCATCTCATCAGTTAAGAGTCCCATAGATACTTCTAAAATTTGCTTGCGAAAAGATAAAGTATAATGAATACAACTAAAAATGCTGTTACAAAACCTACTCTCAATTTATACATCGATACGTATACATGCGAGCATTGTACGTTATGAAAATAAATATTTTTCATTTATACTACGTAAACAATATCTTTCTACATCTCTTAGAATACAACGGACCTCACGGTATAAATAATTGGTCTGCGAGTTAATTTTTATGTAAAGTTTCATATTTGAGATTAGATTTTTAATCAGCATTTCAGTTGCAGGTCGTCTCTAAAATAAATAAATGAAATAAAACTATTACAGTGTAGCAGGCACGAAGAGTAAAAATTAGGAGGCGAAAATGGAAAACCCAGATTCGAACGATCCCGGAATCATCGATAAAATCCACTATAAACGAGACATTAGACTCCCGTGTAGCGAAAGCAGCAATCCATTATCGCACCCGAATTAACGCGTCGCTGCGTCTGCGGAATTACCCTCGGAAAAAGGACCTCCATCCTCCGCCAGGACGTGGAAATGTCCTTCTTCATCGCGAGTATCGTGTCGTGTATGTAAGAACGAAGAAACGAACCGGGGCTCCGTAACGACGGAACAAGATAATAAAATTCAAATGGAGAAATAAATAAGCAGTAGGGACCATCCTTGAAGCATCCTCCGCTGGAGGGAGTTCGCCACCAGACTCCATTGGGGTGATATTCTGCCCTCTCCTGGGTTGCGTCTTACTTGTCCGACGCAACCCTTACTTTCAACGTCGGGGATCGGCCCTAACCTCGCGAATAAAGAAGAGGGACTCGGAGACAAGATCAGATAAAAAAAAAAAAAAAAGAAAGAGTAAGAAGTACGCGCCGAGGGAGAGGCCTTGCGATTCGCAGAGCTGGCTGAATTTCCAAGTATTTAAAGTTTCTTTTAAACGGTGGACGCTCGAACTCGACGCGGGTAAAGCTTTCTTTTAAACGTAGCGTGAAAACTTGAGATTAAGAATAACTTCGTTTGAATTCTGGACAAATGAAATGAAAGTAATAGGGTGTCTTTCCAAGAGAAGTTATTATAGCTTTTTACGATCATTTTTTGTGTATGTCTCTTTATATGTAAAAATTATTGTTACGTATCTGAAATTGTAATTAGAGTAGTAATGGAAAAGACGAAGATAGTATTGTAACGATATCGATTCAAAGAGATAAAAGAGAAAGGTTTTAATTTAATACCAAACCTTAAGTAAACCAGAGTTTACCCATGATTTCTATGATTCCTATGATTTTCTAAACTTCAACGACACTCGAATTCCATCGACATGGAATTCGGGCAGTTTTCGACTTTTACGGCTCGAAACGTCGATGCCTCAGCCACAGAAAATCAGAGTCAGATCGCGTTCCTCCCGATCGCGAGCCAGACGCCGCGCATTATGTCTTTTTTCACGGGTCTTTCTCATAACGCGGCCCGGTGGCGCTAAAAAGGAATCCAGTGAATCGCGCGTACCGTAATATTATGCGAACCGCGAGGCCAGGCCAGAGGCTCGAATGGCTCGGTACCACGTATATGTGTTCCGAAAGCTTATCAAAGCTTGCATGTGTTCCGTTCGGGGTTTCGCACACACTGCCCCACCCTCTACTTCCAGCCACGTGAGCTCTGTCGCTTGGTATATCTTCCAAAGCCCCTAACCTTCTTCTCCTCCCCTTGGTTCTCGTCTTTCTCTTTTCGCGGGCATCTAGCGTTCCACCACCGCCGCGGTTCAATTTAAACTTTGCCCTTGCCCGACCCGAAACCTGTATTAAGATTTTTTAAGGTTACGGGAAAATCTGTAGTCGCGTGATCGCTCGAGCTCATCGCCATCCCCTTTTCCTCTTTGGGTTCGACTTCGGTGTCCCTTCTTGCTCGAAAAAAGACCTGCTTGCTTGGGACCCTATAAAGCGAGTCCACTCGACGAATATTGATATTAATAGTACGACAAGAAATAATTTGTACGTAAATGTTGTCGATTTAATGGTCGTTCTCGGATATAGAAACAGTAACAATTGTTTTATCATGTGTGAAAGCAGTGATTGTGTAGCAAATAAAATCACGATAAATTGTATTAGAATAGATTTTGCATATATAAAATAGTATATATAAAAGACAAGGAATCGTCAACCGAAGGGCAATGTTTTCTCTTCATTATTCGACGCAAGGAGTAACTGAACGTGTTGAATGTTTTTTTTTTTACATGAAGGTCCTTCGACCTCGAGAATTTTACACTTTGGAATCTCTTGCTACGAAGAATTCATTCTTATTTAAATTATTACACCGTTTAAAATCAAATATAGCGTTAATGTGCCAGTCGTCCGTTGCAATGAAGTAACTCGATAAAAATCGTATCGCACGCAACAATTTTAATTTCCCATAGCGGTAAATATCGCCGGATGTGCTTTAAGCAATACGCACGAATTCGTATAATTCCCGTGGAGACGAAACTCGATTAACCAGAACTCTCACCCTCGACCTGCGTTTTCCGTAGGAGAACCGCCCTCCCTCCCCCCCCGCCGCGCACCCTCTCGCCATCACGCCTTAACCCAACCTACCCCAAACCCGTACGAGGGAAGTTTCAACTCCAATTTGCCATTTCGTGACTGCAGCGAATCTTGCATTTTTCTTTCCCGAACAAACGTCTATCATTCTATCACGAACCGCGAAACTTTTGTTCCCGTGTCCCGTCCCACCTTCCACCTTCCAGCTCGCGCGGATCAGCCCGTATCATCCGATATTTCCTTCGGGGTAGGAGATATATTCTTGTCGGTCGAACAACCGCCAGCACGCCCGGAATCGGCATTAACTTTTACTTTTTAGCCAATCACTCGCGCACGAGCCACCGTACGCGCTCGCGCTCCGCTCTCTGACGAAACCGTTGCATTTTCGATCGACCCTCTTTGTCTGTTAGGCAACGTCATACAGAGGATCCTCGACGACCCCGGTTTATTTTCTCAGCTTTTATCGTTTCCTCGGCGTCACCGAGTTTATCACAGTTTGGATAGCAGCTGGTCTTTGACCTTTCGATTCCTATCGACGGCTATAGACGCTCGGCCGATTCTCGATGCGTTTAGCGTGTGAAAAAGACATCTGTATGCATCACGTGTCTTGCGATGAAGGTGTCAACGGATTAAGTGGCGTCCAGGTGACAAACGACGGATTACTTGCCGTGTTTTATCGATTATTGGAGCTATCGAGGAGGTCGACTCGCGCATGGACTTTAAAGAGCCGAGTGGTCGTTTCTTTCATTCGATATCGAAGATAGAGATAATGAAGGTGGTTCAAAGGTAAATGGTGATTTTTGCCAATGGGAAGTTTAACCCTTTGAGTGCCAAAAGGGATATATAGCTTGTCGAAGCTGTCGATATCTAATGCGCAAATTTGCTCCCGTCGAGCTCGTTCTCTGAACTTAAGCTCCGGTTCGACGGATTTCTCGGGAGCAAGGACGCCGGTTGGACAATCGTGCCGCTGTCGGTGAGTTTGCGAAATAAAAACGCGAACATGGCCAGCCGATCGAGCGACAGGACGCACCGGCGGAGGGCGGAAATTCGAGGGAGAGCGAGCGATCGACGCGGGGCGCGCTCGCGAGGCGAAACAGAGAGGGTAACCTGGCCGGGAGAAAGGAGTAACGGGAAGAGGACGAACGGATTCAGAGACTAGAGGCGCGCACGGAGGAAGGGAGAAGGCAAAAGGTTCCTATTTGGTCGTTAGCCAGTTGGCTAATTTCCAGTAGAAATCATGAAAGCGGGGTCCACACGAGGGCGACTGGTAGAAGCGGGCAGGGGTGGCCTCTGGTCATTCGATGATCCACTCTGCCAGCGTCAGGCCGCATCGCTTTTCAATGATTTTTACTCCCTTTTCCGTCCATTCAATGACCGCGCACCGGTAGCTCGTTCATCCTGCACCACCCAGCAAAGCGCCGGGCTTTTCGATGATTCTCCTGCCGTTGCCTACACCGCTACGTTGCCGTGCAAGCTTTCCAACGTAAGCCCTCGATTGGGGTAGGTTAGGCCGGGCTGGAGTTCTTTCTCTTTGCCTCTGCCTCCCTCTCACTCTTGCACGCGCGAACCCTCCCCTCTTCGTCTCTATCGCCCGCACTCGAGTTGCTTTATACATATCTGTATACTCTTTCCCTTGTTCTCTCTTGCTCCTACCTTGCTGCCTGAATCGACTCGTCTCGGTTAGGGTTACCGGCATGTCGACCGGCTCAAATCGCTATCCCGACGCGAGATAGGGTATAGACAGACCTTATCACAGGGTAGGCCGAACGGGACATTTGGCCTAGACTTCACGGGGGAGCCTCGAATTTACACGGAAAGATAGTTGAGAAACTTGTGTGTGCTCTCGTAATCGGTTCAATGGCTTTGATAGGAAAATCAATATTACTTGATCTCTTGGGCGGGGTTGTCAATGATCCTTTTTTAAACTCGACGTTGGTAATCGCTATTAATCGCTAGAAGTTTCAATATTTATGACGGGCAAATATTATTTCTTGGTCAATGAGCGGTAAATGTGGATTGTAAGATCAATCGAAGTTGCTTCTTATTTTGAGAATACTGGCAAACACAAATTGTCATTCTTTTGAATATTATATAAAGCGACTTAATAATCGCACCGATAAAAACAACAAATATGTTAATTTTATCTGCTTTATAAAATGACTAACTAAAAAGCATGTTCTATCGATCAATAATTTTCGGAGCAATTAAAAACTGTTTAATCTTTTCCCGTTAAGGCAACTATATGTACATACTGAACGTTCAAGCTCTTTTAGCTTTTTAGCCTGTACCTGAATTCGTCCACAAGAAGTCCGTGGAGTTACCCCGTGTAAACGGAATATTCCTTTCAAGACTGGCCTGGTAGGCGACGTTCCCCAAAAACGACTGTACGAAAGAGTATCTTCGGTGTAAAAAGCGCGGTTTGTAGGGAAGACACGAGCGCGGATCTAAAGGCCGCTGGAACAAAGCGAAAATATCAAACCGTAACATCCTCTCGCGTCACGAAGAACCGATGAACATCTCCGTTCTACCCTTTCGCATGGAAAACTCGGCGCATAATGCCGGCAGCAGCCGCCCACCCTTTTCCGTAGAGTCGTCACCTGAGCATAGACGCGGGACGCGCGTAACCATTGAGCCCCAGCCGTTTCGCGGGGGGGAAAAAAAGCGTCAGGGGCTCGAAGAAGAAGCGCGACGGGAGCGGAAAAGGAGGCGGGCGAGGGCGCGAGGAAGCGCGGAAGGGTGCCGGCGGAAGAAAGAAGAGACAAGAAACCGGCGGATCTGGAGCGCGAAGTGTCGAGGAATTTTCACGAGTCGCGTTTACCGTTACTTCAATAGACACGACGAATATATACTACAGACAGGGGGGTGGCTCGACGGGGGTACAGGGATGGGGATGGACCGGTACTTCGTTCCCGTTGGACGGCGAAAGTTTTGTCGCTCGACGACGCCGGGAACGACGACGAACCGCGCTCCGACATCCGGACGACATTTGTTCGGTCGCGCTTAGAAACCCGTACACATTGTAAGGCTTTCTTAATGACGGAAGAAATTCTATCATATACACATCCGTTTAGGACGCCTCGGTTGCAGAGGGAGCGTTTTGTCTCCGGGGGTGTGAACCTAAGGATCGAGTCGAGTGTAGGCGCCGCTGGGCGCGGGGGAAGGGGCGCATCATTAACGACGGTGACGACGTGTCATTGGCGTCGAACGTCGCCAGTTTGCGCGCGGAAAGCCTCGGTAAGGGTTACCGCCGATCGACTTTAGACAGAGAGCCTGTCTCTGTGAAGCATCGGTCGGTGGATCGAAATTTTCCAGGGGCTACGCTGAAGGGGCCGACTTTGGTCGACGCTTTGTTTCTGCTCGTGGCCGCGCGTTCCACCAACCAACCTTTCCACGCTCTTTAAGATCGAATTCGACGATTCAGATTTTTCATACCGGTAGAAAGGAAAATCTTTACCTACGAAGGTGTCAGGAAATGTGAGATGTGCTCACTTGTATCTATGCGTCACTTCTGGACCGACATATATTTATGCAATTTATGACAAGTATACAAATCGCAAACGAATCGCGTGCACCGAGAAGAGGAATAAAAGGGAAGCCCTTGAAACTATTTCTAGGCATCTTTACCTATGATCCGTCTCCGATCGGCGTGGAGCCGAGACATCGCGTTCGTCCTTCACCAGGTACACGTGACGAGGCTCGTGAGAAGCCGTAAGCGGTGGAGTAGACGCGAGGCGTCGGCGTCGAATACGTAGGTACGTTGGCTACCAATCGCGAGGCTACCGAACCCGCGAAAAGAGGGCAGAGCTGACCGGCGAACTAGTATACGTAAAATCATCTACCGTCATCGATTCCCTCCCGGCGTCCACCCTTTTGTAGGTGGACGAAAAGGGGGATGGGTCGGGGGTCGGTGTTGGGGGGTCTCTAGTGGGAGGAGGGTGTCGGTTTTCCGGCCGTTGGCCCTCGGGTGCACCAGTCGTCCCCGCCGTCGGTTGCACCCTGGCTCATAGTTTCACCCTTCACCTCCCGAGCCACTCTTGCCACCCCGAGGTCATCAAACACCCGACGTCAGCCTGGGCAGAGGCGGATGGGCTTCGAACCGGCCATTTTTTGTCTGGCCAGTCAGTGAGTCCCAGGGATCAGTGAATGTGCGCGCGGGGGAGGGAGGCGGAGGTGGCGTAGGGTAGACGTCGGGGGTACGGGTACAGAGAGGTAGAGGATAGTAGATGTAGGGGTGAGTGCAGCAACCATCGATCAGCCTCGAGGCTGGACCGCGCAATGATTTTTACCCCTTTGTCCCACCCCCCCCCCTCGGTTGCCCCACGGGCCACGTTGGCTATAGTTAAACGCACACATGCCCGCTAGGTACGTGCGTGGCGCGCGCGTACGTGTCGCGTATGCAACGCACTAGCACACGCGCGTCTTGTCAGGCCACGTACGTGCACCACATGGATACTGGGCATCTATAACTTTTTCTCGTCGTACCTCTCTTTTCTCCTCCCACCCTATCCGACTCTCTCTCTCTCTCTCTCTCTCTCTCTCTCTCTCTCTCTCTCTCTCTTTTTCCACGTTCTCTCCGATCTCTCCGTCTCTGTTCCCCCTCCGTCTCTTTTTACCCTCTCTGTTTCCGTCTTTCGCTCTTTTTCCCCCCGTCGACTGTCTCTCTCCATCTGGCTTGCTCTCGTGAGTTCTGGTATATACCACGGAAACGCGGCTTCTCTTTCTCTTTCTCGTTCGAAACCTGCCAGAGGCCGCCTGGCCACGCCCTCCACCCCCCGACGCACCCCTCCGCCCTCCTCCACCTCCTGCCCTCCGTCCGTCACGAACCATCCTCGCCCATCCACCCCTTTTCCTCCACCTGCCTTTCTACTACGCAGCATCCGTACGAGTTTGCCCGGACCGGCCAGCGCGCTTTTTTGCATTATCTCGTTTTTGCAAAAATATGCGGACGCTAATCCGCTGGGCTAATTCGTCCTCCGCCGTCATTCGACCAACCCCCCGCGTTCGTACGCCGCGGCCCCTGCCATCCAGCCCCTTGTTTTCCCGCTCGCTGTCCTTGAGCGTGTTCGCCTCTCATTAGAATTCCGGTCTAGGATAAATCCGCGCCACTCTTTAAAGCTTTGAGGACGGCCGAGCGTGATCGAGGACGACGTTTACCAGCTGTGGATCCTCCGTAACTTTTTTTCTTACGCGAAAGCTCCTCCGCGAATTCGCATTTTCTCGGACCAATCCCGAAATAATAAATTCCTGGGTCGATTATGCGCTCGCACGAGCTCGATATTATTTCTTCGTTTCTCCTCGATTAATTTCCCAGCATTTTCAATGACTCCCTTTAAATATGAAATCATCCTGCAGCGCAGGAAGGAGCGAGGATACGTTGAATTTTTTAAACGAGCCTGACGTACCCGTGTTTTTATGCACATTATGCGCGTAACATCGCAGCGGGCGCTCCCAGCATCCTCTATCCGTTATTTTTTTTATTAATTTCTGGAAAATATGCACTCGCTGACGCATGAGGGTTAATTTATCTGTTGTCGTCGTACAGCTACATCCACCCTCTCTGTTTACCTTGTTTGGTGAGAATGTTTGTTGGGATGACGGTTGGGTCATCCGTGGAGAGCGTTTCGTTGTCGACACTATAACATTAACACTAAAACTATCGAAATGTCAATTTGAATGTTAAACTTTTTTTACAATTTTTAGAAACAGTTGCAACAAAGAATTATTTTAATTAATAAATTAACGTTACGATGCATCATTAGACTTGTGGCGACCTCGTTAATTGTGTTTTTCTCTCGTGTTCCATACGCCTATTCTCACAAGTAGTTATGCGTTGACTTCTCTAGTGTCAATTGTTAATTACGTGTAATAATCATGAATCGTGTAAAATTCTGTCAAATATAATTTCATGAAACTATCTTTCTAAATGAAACTTTCTAAATTCACACATCACATATAAATGTAAAAAAATGTTATCTCTTACTTAAATTTGTACTATGTCAGTTCATGAAAACATACCAGAAGAAAAACTTACACAACACCAGATGTCCCACTCCGTTTTCGTTCACAGAGTAAATCAATTCAGCCTCCAAGAAATTCGAATATCCAATATTCACCAGATATCAGCGGCAATATTTTTTAAAGCTTCGATAACCATCCAAAAATTCCTTCGCCCAGCAGGTGAGTATTCGTTGTTACCGTGAAACAAATTATCAAACGTTTGCGGAATTACATCATCGGCCCGTCTCCCATTAATCCTGGCCGCGCGGCGTCTGTTGCCCGAGCGTGCAAACAACATATCATCCGCGTTTCAGCGGCCGAAAGAACCAGCGGCCGCGCTGGTCAGACGTAACAAGTATTAATTAAAAAACCAGCGGTGCCCAGGAAACAAGGCATTAACGCCGACAGCGACCAGCGCAAAAGTGATATCCGTTCGTCTCGGTTCTCCATCGCGCCGGACGGGATCTACGGATTACACCTTTCCGAGGGCGTACCTACTACTCGTCCTTAATCCGTTAATATCCTTAGTCCAACGTCACCGCCGACTCGTTCTACATCTTTCCCGCGGAGCTATCCATCGCGTCGAACCTGCCCGCGGCTAATAATGATAAGCGTCGCTTCGAAGCTTTCGTTCCACCGTTGAAAAACGATTTCTCATCGCCAGATTTCTCATCTCTCTTCATTCTCCTCTTTACTCGGTCCCTTGATTTTAGTCCCTGTCGCGTAAGTCTAACCATCCCTCGTCTCTATCTCGCCTTCACTATTCTTCCTCTTCTCCGCGTTCTCCAACCCCCCTCCCGACCCAGAGCGCGGTTCGTCCTGGCCGATGACGACTGCGAAAAAGAGGGACGACGGATAGGAAACGCGTTGTGAGGACGAAGGGTGGAGGTAGCGGCAGGGTACGCGAAAAGGAGAGCGGGGGCGGCAGACGGGGAAAGGGAGGGGGTTGGTGAAAAATACGCGGCAATGTGACATCTGCCACTCTTTCACTTGGCCGGCTTGGGCCGCGAATCGCGATCGCGGAAAGAGATTATTTTATGCAGGAAGCTCGGCCGAGCGTGGCCTGTGCATTATGCAGAATTCACGACGGCATTCTGGATTCGACGATGGTAGGACGACGAGAAATTCCTGGTTGGCTTCGCGAGCGCGCGGATGTGCGCGCTTCTGGTGTACGTGCGTGTGTGTGTGTGTGTGTGCGCGTGGGTGCGCGGGTTACCAGTACGTGTACAAGCGTGTACGGACGAGGGTATAGATAAAGACGAGCGTGCGAGTGTGGGTGGATATTCGGGTGAGGCGCGCGCGCTTCGGTGCGTGCGGATACGCGTTTCGGCTGGCGCAGCCTCGTCGAAAAAGTCTGCCGGACACGCATCAGCGGACGCGAAATGACGGGAAGAATGAGGCAACGGTTGCGCCAATGGAAACGCGTTAACGTTCGGCCGAGTAACGGCGATACGGTTTAAACGGTGTTCCTTAATTATGGAGAACCGCGCCGCGATACGCACTTGAACCCCTTACGCTCGACTTCCAGCGGCGCTCAGGGAGCCCTGCGCGGCCGCCACTGTATTAATTCAGTGTATCGGGTAAGACGTTTAGAATTTTTATCCATAAGTACGGGTAGGGTTTCTAATGTTGGTCACGGATGATTTCATCACGTTACTCGAGAATAAATGTAGTTACTCAAGACTGGAATGGAGCAATAAATATTGTTAATGTGTAAGAAAAACGTATGATTTATTCTATTATTGTAGCAAAGTACCTAGTTTAGAAATGAAGTATATGCAACGATTACTTATTAGTAGGTGTCAGTCGCTAAAATTGTCTCGAATAAATGTTTATCTGAACCAATGGATCCTCAACATGTTTACCCAGCAGAAATCATCGTCATAAACCTCATTCGGTGGTGTGCTTACACGTTGACCAATGTGACCAACCCAGTGGTCTCAATACACACTGCTACTATGATTACGTTAGTTGTGGACTGTAAAATATCTCGTGTTGGAGTTTCCCCAGTGTAATACGTATTTCACGATTGTTATTACTGCGACAAGTGTTGCAATCATTGTATACACCTCTCCAGATTGTATTAATCAATATTCAATCAAATAAAATTTATTTCGGATTGGATATTGCAAAACAAAAACAAAAGTAAATAACCAATTGATAACAGATAGATATAGTTATTTGTGTCATCAGTTTGTGTTCGTTACAGTTTTATAATTGGCACGCGAACGTTTTACGACGGATCTAATGAATTTTTATTTTTGCAATTTTTCGCAATTACCATAATAATGGAAGTAATATGGTAGTACCAATTTGGCTTGGAGTCTTTATACTCCGGAACTTCAAGTAATAAGGTTTTACTCTCGTTAAATATCTGAGTTCATTATGTATGTATAGTGCTACATATAGTTGTAAACTGACTAAATTTTACTGAGATAAAACAAGATTTATAACCACTGATCTAGACAATAATTAGTTAAATTAGTTACTAAATTAATTTAGTTCCGAAATACTATTTAGTGGGATGTGTGGTATTCGTATGGCACTTGCTATTTTTTTTCAAAAGAATCTGATCCACAAAATGTGAACTTCAATCGTTATTTTCAGTTGTCCGTGATTAGATTAACGGTTAGTAAGGCGGCAATCATCGACCGTTCGTCACGATTCGACTGGAAATCGTTGTTTTGCCATCGTTCGATAAATGTAAACGCACCTTAACGAAAACGAGCCCCAACCAGGGAGGGAGATCGTTCGAGCGTCACCGATTCTGGTCGCTCGACGAGTAACGGGGTAATCGCAATGTTTCTGGAACGAGGGTTTCCCTAAACTCGAGGCACAGCCATTACGAATTGCATCGCAGCGATGTTTCCATGCTTACGTTCCCATTTTTGTATTGTCTTCCGAATGTTGCCAGCCTTGTGCGCTAATTATTGGACTTTCAGACAGACTTTTTCGACCACGGTGGCGTAAAACTTTCTCATTGGACGTACACGAACAAGTGGAGTACTTTGGCGTGTCGTTTAACACAATATCTATCAGTTTCTGGAATTTATTTTTCCCTATAATCGATGTATCCTATAAGAACCGTTAAACCGTCGATTGCGTTCGCGTGTACATATTTAAGTAAACTATTTACCAAATACTGTCGAAAGCTTAAACGGATAACTATTGTCATCCACGCGATTAATTGCGTAACTAAATATCGAGTGATCTCTGGAGGGATGAGCGAAGATGGGGCGTGTCGAATTTGTTTATCCAACGAGAGAAATCGTTCACGTGAAAGGTGTTTGGCTGGTCTGGCGTATAATCGCGATGTTTGCCAAACAAATACAGTAAATTGCAAATCCCATCGCGTGTATTGGAATAACAATTAATTGCAGAAGTTATAGCGTAATCTTTCTCATTTAAAAATTGTTATAAGAAAAATTTATTTCGCATGATTCTGACTTCTGGCTTGTCTATTGTACAATTACTCCGTTAGACCCTATGAAAATAAATTCCCATTCGTCTTTAATAATTATTTATTCGCAAACTCGGAAAGAGTTTCGTAACGATGTGCCAAAACATTTACTAAAGTTTCAAGTTTTAAAAATATCCAGAATGCAAAGCAACCGAATTTCGCATATTTTCCACGACAATATGAGGAGTCGAAGTGCGAACGGCGCAATAAATATCAGCGAGCGATGACAACGGCGAAATTATTAGCAGCTCCACACACCCCCCCCCTCCAACCACTCCGTATGGATTCCTCAATAAGAGGAAAAATTCACAGGTTGTCGCGTGAAATATGAACGAGTACTTGACGGCGGATACGATTTGCAAACGCGACAAAAGCTCTTTTTTGTCCGCCATAACGAAGAGAGAGGAGACTTCCTGCGATGCGACGGCGGCCGGCCGAATGCGTACGACCTCTCCGCATGTAAAATTCACGACTCGATTCCGGATCCGGTCGTGGGTACGCGCCGCGAAGCGGGTGGCCGATCGTTGTTCGATCGAAACGAATGGAAAGAATCTGTTGGCCGCGTCTGTTGCGCGTTGTCAGTTAAAAATCTGCCAGATTTTAGGCGGCGTTTAAGGTGGAAAATGCATTATCCGGTCTCTGAATCATTTACGATGGCCTTGCTGCCGGCTCGTTGATAATAAATGATTCTTTACTCCCGATGGCTGCTGCGTACATGCGCATTGGTTTCTATGATCATTTGCATTGTCTATGGTCGGGGAAAGGAATGGTTAACGAGAATGAACACTTGGTAAATTGCACGATGAAATTTGGGATAAAGAATATTAGAAAGATAAAGTACCATCCTTTCGAATTGAATTTATTTTTACTTTTTATGTTTTCCGCGAGGGACAAGATGCAAGCGGATAAAGTGTGTAAATTTCACGGTTTTAATCAATTAATTGATATTATGGTTAGTTAATGATTATAAGTACGATTACTAGAGTTTGTGTAATTCATAATTTCGATTGGACCTTCAAAGGTATTGTTACTATTCTGTATTGGGAATTCCCACAAAATCGACGAATACCGCGTTTCATTGAATTAAACGTTGAAGTGATATTTATTGTAATTTATGTAGTGAGGTATCATTTTATTTTAATCAAGCATGCAAAAATGTTTTATAATGAAAGTTATATGTTATATTTATTCAAATTAAGCACTCGAAGGGTACTTATTTGTAAAGTAGGTATAATTACGCGAATTTCTATATTTAGCAAATGTAATTAATATGCAGAAGTATTATAGAAGTATTCTGGATTGCGAGTTACTACTGTGTATTCGGACACTTCGTTACTTTATATGTACCGATTCGAGAAAACAGGTGTTATTTCGCCAGAATTTCCTCCCCATGAAAACCTTTACAATTTTCAATAGAATTTTATTTTTCGGTTATCCCATACGGTCATTGTATAATGACTGAAAGAATAGGTGAATAAAAAAATCCTAAAATCTCTTCCAATGTACCACAACGTAATCTTCTTCAACGAATTGCAACAAAAAAATGTTCCCCTTTCTCTACGGTAATATCTCCCATTTTTTATACATCGCACAACCATAAAAAATATCAAACATTTATACCGTCACGATATTAAGCTACAGAATATTTTCGGGGAATTCTAATAATCCCAATATAATTTCAGATACAAAATAGCGTTGCGGTAGCATTCGAGTTTACGCATTTTTACTTCGAATAAAAATCTGCAGAGTAATTTTTCGGAAACTTTAAGAAAATAGCGGTTGAATTTCGCCCTTTGGAAAGTATTCGAAGCCATGCACTTCTTCAATTTAATTAGAATGCGATAGGATTCTAATATTCGAGATGATTTCGATCTACCGTCACGATTTTAATCTGCAGAACATTTTCAGGGACGCCCTAACGATCGCAGTCCAATTTCGAATTCGGAGGCTGGGGTCCGAGTTTCGCCGTCTGGAATTCAGGGCACTTCTCCTTAATGCCGTGGATGATCGTGCGGGCCGGCCGTGAAGCGAGCACTATAATTACTATACATAGCACCTGTTATTATAGTTGCAGGAGGAGAGCATGGCGGGGACCCTAACGGCGCGGCTCCACGGGATATTTAACGGGAGGGCCTCGCGTGGCGGCCACGTGCCAAATGGTCCAATTTGATGGACGACAGTTGCGTTTTCCAATTAAAAATTATAACAGTTTTTCCCTCGTTTCTTCTCGCATCTCCCGAGCGACGGATAACGTAATTAGGACGCGTCTTCGAGTGCGCGGGAAGAGGGCAGACCGTTCTCCGCATCCGCCGTTGATGCTTTTGATGTGCACGCTCGGAAGGGTTTTCGGGAAACGGCCTCTTTTCTCTCTCTTTCTCTCTCTCTCTCTCGCTCTCTCCTCCATCCCTTCCCCCGCTGGCATCCTTCCCAACGCTTTCCTTTTTTCCTCGCATTTTTTTGTAACGCAGCAGGCGGCAAGCGGCCACGATGGAAACTGTCAGTCACAAATGCGAGCCGGGGCAGAAACCGCATTGGCAGAAGTCAGGTTTTTAATTGGCGACGCCGCGAGGCCGCGAGAGAAAACGCGTAAGTAATGCCTAAAGCATGATTCCACGGCTGAAGCCCCGTGGTTTCTTGTACTTTAATCTTCCGTTGAATAAAGCACGCTCGGGGAGGGGCAAAAAAAAAAAACCCCCGCCGCCAACCTAGTTTCGTGTAATTTCAGGTTAATAAGTAAGGTCTCCTTTTCAGAAAGGAGACGGACTTTTCTAAGCACTGTGTTAACGGCGGGTTCCGCCTAGAAGTGTATTTAATTTCGTTTCTCCCTCGTCACCCCCGTTCGCCACCCCCTTTGAGCGCCGACGTTCCGTTAATCGTCCACAGAAGAGGGGCGGTCGATGTCACTTAACAAGTTTCCCGCCAAATAGAACTATCACGCAAGACGTCCGCGAGAACCGTCCTCATTAACTCGAATTCCGTTTCATTCTACCCGATACGAGTCCCTTAATTAAGCGCGAGATTCGCGAGTTCTTTCCTTAGAGTTGGCTAGGTTCGTGGGGCGCGGGCGTTCATCGCTGAAAACGCAAATTCAATTTTAAGATCGGCTTCCGTCTGACGGGATGCTCTCTATCGCCGTTGCAATTACTGAAAATTGCATTCCCTGTTGAATTATATCGAAAAAGAGAGGGAATCCGGGGGCTAATCGAGTTACACGATGAAAACCACTGGCGGTCAGCTAGCTTACCGCCGGAGTTTGCATTCTCTGTATCCCGAAGCCCAGCCCGGGCCACGGAAGGGTTGAAATAAATGCCGCGTTCCAGCTAACTTTGCGCATGGTTGCTTGTCTCCTACCAATTCGCAGGATCGTCTGTCTTTTGCGGGCTCGTCTCTGAATTAGAGTTAGGCTATTGTAATTGCTTCATCTTGGACCGTATTAATGAAATACATTACGACATAACAAATTTTACAATAATTATACAGCAATGGAAGAATACTTCCAAAACAAGACTTCCAACATATCCTTCAACCCCTCTGGTATAACTTTCATACTACGGAAAAGAAACGTACGCCTAAACATGAATGCTAACCAACCCCAATCCTAAGAAATATCTCATCCTTCAACGCTGTACCAAAGACCTAAGGAACGTCGACATCGAAATTCGAACACCTCCGCGAAATCACCGTCGCTCGATCGCGCCTGTATTCCATTACAAACGCCTGTTGCATAACCCGATGATGCCCGGTAATTGCCCGAAACTGTTAACAGAAAAAAAAAATGTAGAGAGAGAGAGAGAGAGAGAGAGAGAGAGAGAGAGAGAGAGAGAGAGAGAGAGAGAGAGAGAGAGAGAGAGAGAGAGAGAGAGAGAGA